>NC_064816.1:115259081-115559081 GCF_023721935.1 Panthera uncia | reverse complement strand
GAGTCCAGGAGATCCTACCGACAACCACTGACGGTATATGTATGCGGTACAAATCTAAGGCTGTGCCCAGTTAGCCCGTTTGGCACATCGATGTGCCCCATTTTACAAAATTTGGATTGTTTATACCCCATGCTGCTGTGAACATCATTTGATTTTGACTCCGAATATCGCTTTTTTTTATAGCAAAGGAAGTAGTTATTAGGTGCAAATACATGAGAGTGATTTTTTTTTGGTTGTTCATAAGAAGGTTGCATGCGGTGGTATCACTCAAGAGCCTAAGCTCCACCATACTGACTCTGGGACTGAGAAATGCTGTATCGATTTAGTTGTTTTAGGCAGAGTATCTCAGTAAGAGTCTCCTCAACGAAACTCAGCATCATAATTTTTTTTAATTTCAGTTGAACTACCTTAAAAAGATAAATTTATGTCTAATTAGAGTTCAGTTCTTGTTGATAATGCCTCACTGTTATTGTCATGATATTTTTATATGACTGAGCCACAGAGGAGCACAGCTGGGCTGAATTTTAGAAAAGTACCTAAATATACCTCCATTTTTTTCCTTTTAATCAATAGAAATATTATTCAATAGGCTCAGTTTCCTCCATTAAAAAAAAAAGTTTTATAATGTGTTAGTGAACTGTTGGCCTTGACGGGGATTAATTAAACCCCGGCTGTTATTCCTGTTAAACTCTTTCCACACAGCTCAGTTGACTCAGGACACTGACCATCCCAAATTGCATTGTGGGGTAAATCAAGGACACAGGCAAAACCTTCTGTTCATTCATTTGCAAATACGACGCCATTATGAAAGCTAAACTCACGCATATCATGACTAACAGAAGCATTTTAAATTTCATTTTATTTAAAGACTTTTTGGTGTAACTTTATAGGCAGGCGAAAATTGAAAGAGTAATACAATTAAAACCTAAGTAGCCCCCGCTGAAACTAAGAAATAAAATATTACAGATAGATGTTCACCTGTAACCCCCTCTGAGTCTTAGTCACTCCCCCTCCACCAGCTATAGGGATCACGGTGTCTTGAATTGGGTGATTATCATTTCTATGCCTGTCTGTATACTTTTGCTACATGCATGTGTACTTTTGAAACTCTCGCTTTTCAGCCAGGAGGCCCCCTTGGTTTCCACTGTGACGCTTGGTTATGTAGGAGATATTAAAATACGGTACTTCTTTAGTTTGTAAAAATATTGCCCATATGGCACCCCATGCCTCTAAACCATTTGCAAGCTCATCCCTGGTGACTTCATTCTCCAAACACAAAAAACAGAGTTCCGCAAAGGCAAATTAATTATCCAGGGTCACGCGTCATCTCAGTAGCAGAAAACGCCACATGGAGTGCTCCCACCCTTGCCTCCCACTACTAGCCTATGATGCTGTTGTGCTCTAGGGATTCATAATATATTTATAAGTGCTCCACAATATGTAATAAATCATTATGTATTGATTTAAACAGCGCCATTTGCAAGCCTCAGAGCGCTTTACTGTATTACATACATAAAGGAATCCAATCACTCCGCCAGCCACTGACAGGCAGTAGTTAGAGGCCCGGGCTCCTAGAGCGGTGTCAGCAAAACTCCACAGCAAGCTGAGAACCAGAAGTGAGTGAGTCACATCGACTCCTGTAAACAGCAAGCCTTGGCTAATTGCTGAGGGAATACGCACTATAGCGTATCTTAGATTTTTAACTGTTTGGATAGAGAGAATCTTTTATTCGTCTAAATCAATGTGTTCCTTAGAGGTCTGCTGTGTTGGAAATTCCACAGGTGTAAAGCGTATTGGCTACTGGAAATGAAAGCTTTAAACAATGCACTAAAGGCAAGTGAATGGGAAAAAGCCACACGCTCCTATATGCAGCCTCAAGTGACAGGCACCTGTCAGTCTCATTAACATGTCCGTGGAGCCAAAAGAAACTCCCAAGGTCAGGACTTGAGATTTAAAAACTCACTCTAAAGGCTGTGGTGTGTTAGAGCCTGTTGCACCAGATTTGTGAGAGCCAATTGCTAAATATTCAGGAACCCTGTAACGGTCCTTAAACGGTTGGGAGGCAGAAATGGAACATGGTGGGAGCGCGAAGATTGGTAAATCCTACAGATCAGGACTTTCCCCTGCAGCAAGTGGTTTGCCAACCCACCACTGCTTCGTCACATCCCTGGGGTGGTGGGGTTTGTACTTGAACCTAATGTTTCCTGGATCCTGAAAAGAGTCTTTTGAACGGCTCACAGATTCATTCACAGATAGTTGTTACGGAAAAACATCTTTGTGCCTGGCTGGCAAGTAATGTAAGGGGATGTCTATCGTGTTCTCCTGGATGAATGGAAAACTCCCATTTTCCCAAAGTGTGAATCAGGAAATGGCTATCATGGAAACAGCTACTTCTAAAGAAATAAAATAAATGTATAGTGAATATTTTCACCCACATTCAGTCAGCCTCAATCAAACACTACTTGCCTTCACGCTGGAAATCTGAAAGGGCATGCCGTGTCAACACATTGACAAGTTACAGAATTACTTCTGTTCCCGAGAAAATCTCCAGCACCTCAAAAATCCCATCGGCCCAAAGTGCCTCGAAGGGGAAAACGGCACACGTTCATAGAAGTTTAGTGAAAACGCCCACTTCTACTTTTCAAATGGTCACTCTAATTTTATTATTTATGGGTGGCTCTTCCAGAATCAAAGTTGCTGTTAAAGTGGTAACTTCACATCTTTTGATTACAAGAAATATTTTCTGGTCCATGTCAACATTTTGCATGGAAATTATCCAAGGTAATTACCTCAGCTCCCTGCCAAATGAAACACGTTGGGTTACTTATTTTCCTAATTTTAGTTTCTTTCTAATTTTAGTTGCTTCCTAATTTTTGTTTCACTCCTGTCTGGGGGTACAGGGCTCAATGCTGTACCAAGTCTCGCTGAAAAGGATTTTCACAGATAGTAGAAACAAGATTGAATTTGGAATGTCCATCACCACGTTTTTCACTTTTTGGGCACGTGTGCAAAGGCAGCTGAACACCAATCATTTATTAAATCAGATCTTCCCCGTATTTACATGACAGCCTGCAGTGAAACTATATACTTGGGGGGTGTCACAGTAGTCCATTACGATCATCCCCTTCGCCGGGGGGGCACCTAAGCCTAAGAGGGTTCATTGCCAGATGGATGGGGGCAGGGGATAGTTATGTCATAAAAGTTTATTGAGCATCTGAGCTGTGTACAAAGCTGCTTGCGTGCATTTTCTCCAACCCTTGCAACATGACTACAAGATATTATTATTCCCATTTTATAGATGGGGAAATTCAGACTCCAAGAACGTAGAGGGACGACACAAAAAGAATAAGAGACAGAATTCGGGCTGGCCTCTTTTCACTATGCCACCTCCCTCAACACAGTGCCATCTTGACTAGACCCCCGAATGATAACCTCCCTTCCCTATCTGCTTTCTAGAAGGTCATATTTCTGACATTTATAAAATGAGGACCACTAAGAGTTTAGATTACTAGAATAAATTTCTTTAAAGCCATAATGTGAAAACATTTCCATTATGGCTTTCAAGCAATTTGAAAATGGGGACTTTCAAGGAGCAGAATCACAAATGATGAAATGCCATCCAGTTGTTCTAGCTGTAACAGTCATGAGTGATAGTAACAAGTTGTTACTTATTAGGTATGAGAAATTAATATCAAATTTGAAATATGGTTTGCTATATACATTTACCTTTAAGATAAACTTGTCGATTAATTATTTTGGGAGTGAGCGATTACTCCACAGCCAACATATATAGTTTGGTGATTTTTACCATTTTGCCTAATAATAATGTGAATGCCTTTTACTTTAACCACAAAAAGCAAGTAAGTTAAATGGTATTGATTCTATTTTACAAATGAGGAGTTGAGGCTCAGACAGACACGGGCATACCTCATTTTATGATGCTTCTCTTTATTGTTCTCTACAGATACAGCTTTTTAAATTTTTATTTATTTATTTTTAATTTTTTTTAATGTTTATTTATTTTTGACAGAGAGCGAGCAACAGAGCGTGAGCGGGGGAGGGGCAGAGAGAAGAGGGAGAGAGAGAATTCTAAGCAGGCCTCACACTCAGCATGGAGCCCCAATGTGGGGCTCGATCTCACGACCACAAGATCACACCCTGAGCCAATATCAAGTCAGATGCTTAACTGACTGAGCCACCCAGGAGCCCCTGACTCAGTTCATTTCAATATTCACTTCATTGTGGTGATCTGGAACGAAACCCGCCATATCTCTGAGGTATGTCTATATAAAGGAGCACAGCCAGCAACGATAGTCAGCTCTTATGATCCCCTCTAGTGCTTTCCCTGTCATATGACACAGAACAGTTAGCTTATAAAAGAAGAGTGAAAACACAAGAAGTAGGCGTAGCACTTCTGATAAAGAAAGAATGAATTCTGGCTCAAAATATAACCTGTGGAGTTCATAATGCAAACAGCACCTTGAATAGTTTGGATGGCAGGAAAGAAAGTTAAGCAAAATGTTAGGTCTGGCACAGGTTGGTACCCAGTGCCTGGTGGATGAAACAGGACCGGAAAAAAGTTGAAACAGAAATAGAAAGGCCCAGAAGTCTTCCTAAACCCGTGTTTCAAGTTCATTTGGGGCTTGTTCTATATATTGCCACACATGCCCTGCGACAACATTAATAAAGCATCTCCAGAGGCCACTTTTTGAATGTATGCACTGAGAAACACTCTTTCTCTCCATTTGCCCCTTCCCTCAAGAATGCAGTTAGAGCCCTTTGTGTTATTTTTAGCATAGCCTTCACCACATTCTAAAAAGACAGCAACAGTAGTATTCTAAGACAGCCTCTAGTCACTACTGTGATTTTCAAATAAAATTTACCTGGCCCATGCTGAAGTATATTTGTGAAACCATATATTTGTTTTACAGGTTAATTTGCCAGGAGGTGTAAACCTGCTTTTCCTACTAATTAAAAATTTTTTTAAAAAAATGGTCAAAGCAAAATCGTATCCTCCAGCCATGAGCTGTCTTTATATTCTCATTCTCCCTTTTACCACCACTGCCAGCTCTGGATTACTGCCACAACTGAAAATAACCTGCAAAAGGGGTTTTGTTCCCATTCAGCATGGTACTTTGTTTCCCAGGCCACAAACCCTTGCCATCTTTATGGGAATGCAGTAAACACGTCAGAAAACTTCAGTCCAATATGCCAACATCCCATAATCAAAGGTGATTAAAATCACCATTTGTTTTCTCTTTTTCCAAAAAGATAATTGAATTTGAGATCTAAAGAGCCATCTGCTACCAAAGGTGTCTTCCAGTCTAGGTGAATGCACACTTCGTTTGGATATTCTTTTTCCTTGTTACGAAGGAATATGTGCTCCAGAAATTTCTGATTTACTTTGTGTTATTGAACAACATAACCTTCTGATGATTTGTTTCCTACTAATCTTCACGTTAATTTCCTATGGAAAAAATATGCTAAACTAATTCTTCAGAGCCTGGTGTTTTGATGTTTCAGTGTTCCACTTGGAGGGTTTGAGACAACCTGCATCTACATGATTGAAACAGCGTAATTGTGGCCTGGCAGAAGCAATCAGTTCAGGCAGCTAAATGATGTGTAAATGGAAATGGCCACACAATGGATTTGACCAAGGCAATCAATACTCCTTAAGAAGACAGAAAAAAACAAGCGGATCAGCTGGGCTATGGTCCCACTCAGTGGCTGCAAGTGGATACAATTTACAAAGAATGTGTACAACAGAAAACCTTTCCCCAGAGAAACTGGGTTTCTAGGTAGGTGTATGTGAAATGCCCAAGTCAGCACCTGGCTAAGAGAAGGTATTTAACAAATTTTACTTGCCCCCCACTTTATTCTGGTCATAGAATTTTTCTAGTATTTCATTGGATTTTGCATTTTAGTACCAAGTACAATCACCATAAACAAATATTGGAGACAATTAGTATGCACACAACTCAACTCAAATGGGAGCCCAAGAAAGTTACATACCGGCTTTGCACAGTTGTGGGACATAGGCATTAATCAACACTTTTTAAAAGGGAATGGTTTTCAATTAGCAGAACTTCTGTTACACTTCACAGTTCTTGATATTGTCCTGTTTTCTGGTAATTAGCTGGCTAGTCAGCTCATTGCATAGAGACTAGTATAATTCTGATATTTATATATGGCAATAAAGCAAAGGTAAATAATTTGTTCCGAAACTCTATATCTATCTAGCATCTATCTATCTATCTATCTATCTATCTATCTATCTTCCTATTTATCTATCTACCCATTCATTCAATAAATAACTATTGATTACCTCCTATTTACTTGTACAGCACTACAGAAGATACAAGAGAAGATAGCTCATGGTCTCTTGCTCAAAAAAAGTTATAGTTTACTGGGAGGATGGTGGGGGAAAAGTCTTGAATGAAAAGGCAATACTATCCTTCTCGGTTCCAAGTCAGAAAATGCCAAGTGGGTTGAATACTCTCTGCTAGCTTAGCCGATCACCCGTACTTTGGACCATGTGTCAGAGGTTGGCAAACTTTTTCTGTAAAGTGCAATCTTTGCCACCAATATGGCCATTCTGTCTCTACTGTGACTCCTCTACGTTGTAGCAATAGATAATAGGTCAGTGGCTGGGCAGAGCTGTATTCCCAATAAAACTTTATTTGTAGATGCTGAAGTTCGAATTTCATGTAAATTTTTACATGTTATCAAATGTCATTCCTCTTTTAATTTTTCGAGTCATTTAAAAGAATAAATACTATTTTTAGCTCATGAGCCGTCATGAACACAGATGGCAGGCTGAACTTGGCCCAAGGGCTGTGGTTTACAAACCCCTATCTTAGTTTGAAGGAAGGCATTCTGGGGGCTTCCTTTCTTGGGGAAATCTTGCTGGTAGCCAGGAATCACAGGAACTTCAATCCACTGCTTTGTGTATCGTTCACCTTTGGCCACATACGGGAAGGCATCCTTATAATCCACGCCTTCCAGGAAAGCACTGGGGGCTTTCTGCACACCTACTGAAAACCAGTCCCTTTCCCTCCAGGGGCTGGCACTGGTGGTAGTGTTCCGTTTAGACTCCCAAAGCACAAATACTTTACTGGTACATCAAAAAGATTCAAGGCATAGCTCTAATTAGAAAGAGCAAAAGAAGAGAAGCTTCAGAAAAGCGCAGGCTTCCTGTTTTGTTTCTTTTTAAATAAAAGGATCTTCGAGTATATGATGGAAACTCAAAGGAATATTTTAGTAACTCTTGATAACCAAATATTTAATAGCAGTTTTCCAAAGCTATCATCTTATTATTCCTCTTATACTTCATGTGGTCCAGGTTTGAGAGCCATATGCCTTGTTCACTGTCCCCATCCCAGTGTTCTGGTTTGTGAATTGAGTTGAATACTCCTTTTCTAAGATCATAGCCCATCATCCTATCTCCTCTTCAAATGAAATACTACCAAGAGAAACCACACATGCTGGTGCTAATCTGTGGTCCCTTCTCAACATGAATTCCTTGTGATCCTGATTCTCTTTTATCTTAGCACCTAGAACGACAGTCTTTATATCCTCCCCTCTTGCCAGGTGGAAACCTAACCATCTTGTAGCCAACATACTTTACATTAAAAATAGCAAACTTTTAATGATCTATAGGAATCTCAAATATTCCCTCCGGTTCTATACGATGAACCTGTGATTTTTCATAAGGTACAGTATTTGCTAGCTCTATATGGCTATTTGGTTTTAAGTTTAAACTAAGTGACATTAAATAAAATTAACAACTCAGTTTCCCAGTTGCGGTAGCTGTATTTCAAGTGCCTGACAGTCATTTTTCCATCACTGCAGACAGTGCTACTTGACCATGCTGATCTAGGTGAAAAAGTAGGAAGACAGTAGGTATGATGGTCAACCTTCCTGATTTATTTACGTCAGCTCGGAGTTATCCTGACCGATTTAATTCTTTATTTCTCCGGAATAAGATTCATTTTTTAAAGTACAATTACAAACAATGTGTTAGTATTAGAAAGCTCCACCCTCCAGTCATAGGCTAGGATGCTTTTCTCTTTCAGCCTTCTATCTTCCATGTTCAATGTTAGGAATTAGCGAAGTAATTTTAACCACACACCCATGGTCAACAAATGCCCTTTTAAGGAGTTATCCAGCACCCAGTCTACCTGCCTCTTTTGGGGGGAATTCCTGTTGAAAAAGGTCTTAGCGGAACACATGATATGCAGGCTCGGTCAACCAAATGTTCCACCTGAGCCTACAATCCTGGGGCAAGTGAGGTCAAGAGAGCGCAGATGGACCATTGGTGCCATGTTTGTGACGATGTCCAGCGGTGGTGGTGGGGACTGCCCAGGGACAGCAGCAGTGATATGGTGGCCAGGCTGTTTCCGCTGCAAGCTTTCTAGGCCATCTGGAGCTGCTCTGGCCTCTGCCTCATTTACAAGGTTGAACCCCTCCAGCCTCTGGCTAATTCCGGGAAACCAAACATCCTTTGAATATATTCCCTTTTTCGTCTTCAGGTAACAGGAGTGTGTTTTTTTCCTCTTAACCACCAAGCACCTCTACTGATACACCACCCAGGTCACCTCCTGGGTTATTTCCACATTCTATTAGCAACTGTGTCATTTTAATCTGGTTTTCATCCAAAGAAGTAAGTTCAGATGCAAAGGATTCTGTTGTTATTGCCATTGTTGTTATGCCAGGGGCGGCCTTTTAGAAAATTTGTGGTCACTATTAATTGCAAAATAAATATTGTAGAGGCCCAATTGGAAAAAAAAAAATCTCCCTTGCCAAAGGGTTACTTCGGCCTACAAACAAAGATGGGAGAACCTAAAGAAAACACATTTCGGATTCTTTGTGTACTTCCAACCTGCCCTCTGGGTTTCTGTGTCAGAAACATTCTTCCCTCTCTGAAAGATTTCTTTCTTCTAAGTTTAAAAGCTTTGTTCTCTGTTATCCTTGGTTAATGCTATCGTGGCAACTGGCACTATCTCTCTTCAAAACACATGAAATAATCCTGCTCTGAAGGCACCTAGGGGATAGCCTTTTGCACTGTTAACACAGCCATACCCCAGTCTGTGCAAGTGGGGATGGCTTTGAAAGATAAAGCGTGTATCACTTCCAATGGTTACTTCAAAATACTTCAGGAGATGACAGCATTGGGCCTCCACAGAAAGGTGTGACTGATGTTTCTCTTTCCTACATCCTCTCAGTTTTCTTGGGATTTCTGGACTGAAACATTGCTTACGGAAAAACAAGGTTGGGAAGATTTCTCCTTGAAGAGGGAGTTTCAAGTTCTTCTAACTGCCTGGCAAAGACATTCTTCTCTAAACAGAAGCAGCCTCATTTCCACATCAACCTACCTCCTGGTACATTCCACCAACTGATGGTGTGCCCTTTCAATTCTTCCTGTGACCATTAAGAAAGACAAAAATCTCTAAACAATCATAACATAAGGAGTAAATGTTCTCCCCCACTATCTTCCCTGCCTCCACTTCCTCCTCCCTTAGAAAGAAGGTAAAAATCAACATCTATAGAACATCTATAGTTTTATGCTAGCATCCAGAGAGATCACATCTTTGGCCACTTGGTTCTCCTTTATGAACATTCAAAGGTAAACAGGATTTTATCATGGCAGTAGTGATAATATGAAGAGATGCACAGTTTTTAGGATAAGGTGAGAAAATTATTCCTAAAGCCACCCACCTCTCCATGGCTTCAACTCCTTCTAGGGCTTACTCTTTATTACTCATCTAAAGGCTGAGCCAAAACTCAGTTGCAGAATTCAAAGGGGGCACCAACTGGGGTAGAAGCTGAACTTGACCTGGATATTCCTATCTTGAAAGTGGCACTGGAGATCTTCCATCTAAAAACAAAGAGTTGGCCATGGTCTGCCAGAGAGTTTCTCCCATGTCTCTTCATGTGTCTGTGCTCTAATAGGTGCCAGCGCTCCCTGGATTTTGCACGCTATGCTCAATGGTCATCATTCACAGGGAGAGCAATCTGGAAAAACCCAGTATAAAGCAGTACTGGTGGGACTGCAAATCTAACTAGTTTTTGAAAAAAATAATCGAATATCGAGCATCAGCAGGCACTCTTAATGTTAACAGGCAAACAATTTAAATGCAGATAGATGCACTAGAATCCTTCTGGCTTTTCTTTTTCTTTTCTTTTCAAGTATCAGTGGTATCTGCCACTAGAATTTGAAATTGGATCCTAATTGTGAATCCCTTGACACACTCCCCATCCCTCTCTCCAGGTTCATTTGCATATAATGTTCTTTGTTCCCTACTTTGCAGGAGGGTGGGACACTGTGAGCCTCAAGAAAGGCTCAAGTTTCTAAATAGAGTTTTATTTTTGCCATAATGGAAATTGATTTCATTGATAGTCTAGTCCCCCCAAAATGGGTTCACATCTGAATAATCTGGAAGTCCCACTGGTAAACTGTAAGCATGTTTTTCTGATGCTATTCTGGATAGTTCGAGGGAAAGGCATTCATGAAGAAAGATGATCAGGCATCAGTCAGCCCAAAGCTTGTGTGCGAGGCATATCTACCAATACACCAATAACACTCATCCCAAGACAGTATGTTGCATTATACAGACTGCTTTCTTGTAAACATTTGCCTCTAGCTCAACATAGTGATGATGATGGTGGTGGTAAAAGCTGACACCTCTTGAATCTTCCTATGTGCTAGGTACTTTCCAGCCTCCTTACTTGTATTATTTCATCTGGTGTCATAACACATCTGGAAAGAGATACTTTTTTTATCCCCATTACAGATCAATAAACATAGAAAGGACTTAACTCTTCTAAGGCCAGTACCATCCCACTCAAGTTCGAGAGGATGTGTGTCTGAGTGTGTGTGTGTGTGTGTGTGCGCGCGCGTGTGTGTGTGTGTGTGCATGTGTGTGTGTGTGTGTGTGTGTGTGTGTGTGTGTAGGGGGTGGCTGAAGGTCACTATGGGAATGAGGTGGGCACTCCAAGTGAATGGAGAATTAAATGTTCTATTCCAGATACTTGGAATAGAATAGGAGTACCAAATACACAAAACACCTCGAAATTCAACTCAGACACTCCAGCCTTTTTAGTGACCTTGGACAAATATGCCCTAAAATTAGCTGGAAGATTCCTTTGGGGATTTGCACGTGTTTTTACAAATTCCTAAGAAAGCTGGATCCAAGGGCAGATCTGTTACCTTCTGGATTCTTAGATATACTCACTTTATTACATAAATTAAGTGAGAGGGAAAGTTCATAAAGTCTAAAAGTTAAATCCAGTTGCTACTGCAAACCTCCAGAACCTGTCAATTGAGAGTTGAATCTTGAGACAACAGGCTTCCTCATAAGGTGTCTAGAACTTTGGGGGCCAGCCAGGCCAGGGTGTGTGTGTGTGTGTGTGTGTGTGTGTGTGTAAGAAGAAGGAAGTTGATCTCTCAAAGGTAGTGCCCCAACATGAAAAATAAGGGTTAAAATCCATTCTCTTTTCTTTCTGGAAAATGTTGAATAAGATCTGTGTATACGCTGGGCCAAGGTTAAGGCATGATTGTTTTCAATCACTTCAACAAAAATGTGAGTTATTATATATGCACTTTTCTATCTGCTCCCACCTCTATCCTGGTTGCATGCAAAAACTCACAAAGGGCAGTTTAGTCAGCTAGAGCTACAAATCTCTCTTAACAGAACTGGGATGAGGCTAATCTATGAGCCATCAATTAGAACATTTCCAGCAAAAGGAGTGAAGTTCACATCTGAAGTGTCCACAGTGGCCCTACTAAGTATTGTCCCATCGTGGGTCAACGTGTCTACTCTTTGACAAATATTAACAAGCTGATTGGCAGATCACATGAAAGCACTTACATGGAGAAAAGGCCTTTGTATGTGAAAGAGCAAAATAAAGTTCAGCTTGAACTATTTAAAAAAATGAAGTTGGTAAATGCTTGATTCTGTCGCACTAAATAGTTATGTTGGTATTAGTAACAGCTTCTCACTTTCTGGAGTTTTAATTATGTCTCTTGGGACTGAGAGAAGGGTGAGGGCGGGGGATACAGATTTTAACAGCTTATTTGGTTGCTGTCCCTACCTTTACTGCTGTTGAACTGAAAAATCTCCACAGGCTAAAATTCTTTACATTGCAAATAAAATAGTTTTTCCCTGGTTTTTATCAGCCTAGGTCCCACAAGGAACCGACAGCCGGTTTATGTCAATGAACAAGACTTATTGTTTTCAGATTTATTTTTTTATAGCCAAAAAAAAGTTGGTGTTGAGCTTAAAACAAAGGCAACAAAGAACAATGAAGACTCTAATTTGGGGTTCCAACACAATTGCTGGGTTGAATAAAGGCCATCTTGCACCCAGCTATTTGTGGGAGAACTCATTAATTTTGGTGCTTCTCTTGAACTTGCTTCACATTATGGCATGCACACACACGAACACATACACACACATGCACACACATGCTTTTCTTTTTACCCAATGGGCAGATGTGTTTGCTGTGTGTGCATTTCTGCTTTCCATGATCCATCCATAAAAACTAATGAGATAGGGAGTGGAGGTCAGAGAAGAAAAAATAAAGAACAAAAGAGAAATCCTGAAAGACTTAGAGTATTTAATATTTTATCTGGGACAAGAACAAGAACATGACAACACTCCTTGCTAAGCTGGATTTATAAAATCTTTTCTTCTGTGAGTCTATCTAACTCACCATTTCATTTCTCCTAGAGAAAACAATGTAGCTAGAAATGTGGGAAGACCCCAAGTATGTTTTTCCCCCCAGAAATAAATGTTGCTACTCTTCTACCCTTACCATGCCAGAGGACAAGTCCCTTCTGGAAGAATGGAAAGGGATGGTTTGGAAACCGAGAGACCCATGTGCTGGTCCAGCCTACCACAAATTTGCTATATGGATTCTGGCAAATCACTAAACTCCTTTAGTCCCAGTTTCTTTATCTGAACAAAAGGACAATCCAAGAGGACTGTCTGGGTCAGATATTTCTTGATTCCATGCTTTCTTCTTTGAAATTTTAGACCCATCTTCCATAATCCAAGGATGGTCCCTCTCCCCATCACCTGATGGGATGATTTGTCATGGTCCTTCACACTCAGCTTCTGGATTGTTCCCATAGAACTTATTCACCATCAGCTGCTGGGTTCTATGGAAATCACCCGGGACAAATAATTTCCTCCAGGGTCTTGCCCTGGGGAGGAGGTAAGAATTGACAGCTCGAAGAAGGGGAGACATGAGTTTCATGCATTTACAGGAGGTATAGAATTTTAAAATGCTGTCCTGTCGCATTCCCAATTTCAAGGCTCATTTTCTTCCAGCGTGTGGCCAGCTCATATTTATTTTGTAATCTCTTTTAATTATGGAGCTTATCATATGAAAGTTACTTCCATAGTTCTTCCTTATGGTCACCATAAAATTAAAAAATGCCCCTAGTCTAATTTTTCTTAATCCAATTTTGTTCCAATAGTCATTTGATAGAAATAACATAAAAAGAGCATTTTTTCCCCCAAATGGTAACATGAAAAGCCAAGCACCTGTACTTTGGGGTAGTTGTTGAAATTGTGATTTCTGCCCTATTGTTGTTTTGAAAGATGTTTGGTAAGCTTTTGACTCATATCACCGTGGTTTGGGCTTTCTTTTAGTCCAGATGTGACCAAAGTCAAAATGCCCCGCAGACACTGTCGCGGAGTTCATGTGGCAAAAATGGAAATTTCTAAGTAGTGTTGGCCCGGTGAAGGTTGCCATCCCACTTGCTTGGTGTGAGCAGCCTGGGTAGAGAGTGCAGTTGGGCTCTGTGGCTCAGGCTCTTGGTTTACTGTTTAGAACGCCACCATTTGGGGCTGTGGTGACACAACAGAGCGTCACGCTCACTCACCTATGAGGCTCTAGCCCAGGTAATCACGGAGGTTAACATTTTCAAACAACTTCTTCCCAGACCTGAGACTGCGGGGCCCAAGTTTTACCCAGAGTGGAGAAGAGTATGAAATAAAGGGGGATTCTATTTCTCTTTTATATCCAACTGATTGGTGCGTGCGCACACACACGCCCGCTCTCCAGTGTTTGTGGAAGACCACAAACATGGCCAGTTGTGAGTTCCTGTGGTCTCTGTCGGGACTGAGAGGTGTCTATTTTGATTCCACAGCATGGCTGCTGGACTCAGGGTTGAAATGCTTCTCAAAGGAACCCCATTCATAACAACCTCTTGCCTGTCACAGTTCAAGCACAGTGGAGAACTGGGTCCCCCTACACAGCAGATGAGGCAGGACACTGAAGATTCCTTGTTGGCTTTGGATGAGCATCAGATAAGGCTTAGTGTAGTCTTTGGTCCACGTTTCATGACCACCTTGCATTATTCAACGTCTAGTGAGAAGCCAGGCAGCAAGAAATGATGGACGCTTTGTTTTCAGCTCGCTCACACGCTATGAAAAATTGAAATATGGATTCCTTGTATTGAATTTGGATATATGTTCATTTCTCACTTTTAGAAATAAAAAATGTACTTTTGAGGTAAAACATAATGAATGCCACAAAAATCCATATTTATTTTTTCAAATATGTGTTATTATTTTTTTCTCTTTTTAATTTTATGTTTTAATTTACATCCAAGTTAGTCAGCATATAATATAGTGCAATAATGATTTCAGGAGTAGATTCCAGTGATTCATCCCCTACAAATAACATCCAGTGCCCATCCCAACAAGTGTCTTCCTTAATGCCCCTTGCCCATTTAGCCCATCCCTCCACCCACAACCCCTCCAGCCACCCTCAGTTTGTTCTCTGTATTTAAGAGTCTCTTATGTTTTATTCCCCTCCTTGTTTTTATATTAAAAAAATCCATATTTCTGTTCCTTAGTTCATATCTCTTGAGACACAAAAATGAAACCTACCAAAATGCTTACTCTTCTCTAGAGCAAAGTGTCAGTTGACATTTTAACACAGCACATTTTTTTTTTCAGGTATTTTTGTTTAGTTACATTCTGATGTGTTTTTGTTTTTTATTTCTTTATTTTGAGGGGGGAGGGCAGAGAGAGAGAGACAGAGAGACAGAGACAGAGAGAGAGAGACAGAGAGAATCCCAAGCAGGCTCTGCACTGTCAGTGCAGAGCCGGATGCAGGGCTTGAACTCACGAACCATCGAGATCATGACCCGAGCCAAAATCAAGAGTAGGATGCTTAACCGACCGAGTCACCCAGGCACTTCATACATTCTGATTTATTTTAAGAAGAGACTCCTGCTTGTATCAGAATACTGGACATATTCTTTTTTTTTTTTTAAAGTTTATTTTTGAGACAGTGAGAGACAGAGCATGAACAGGGGAGGGGCAGAGAGAGAGGGAGACACAGAATCTGAAACAGGCTCCAGGCTCTGAGCCATCAGCACAGAGCCCGACACGGGGCTCGAACCCACAGACCGTGAGATCATGACCTGAGCCCAAGTCGGACACTCAACCGACTGAGCCACCCAGGCGCCCCCTGGACATATTCTAGAAAATGCTAAAGGCCAAACAGAAATAAGACTAAGGCAAAGAAACTTACCTGACCCTCACTGAGTACCAGAGGAAATTGGAATCATTATGCGGAGCCATTATTATTCAGTTGGTCCAGAGGAACAAATGGTATGCGGCATTCGTGAAGCATAGCATGAAGGCTACTGGGCTGGAGGTGGGCATTAACACGTTCCCAGCTCAATATAGCCCATTCAGAAATTTTCTCAAAATGTATTTCAAATAAGCAGATGTGCTACTTTCCCTCTCATGCAATACATAATCAGAGAAAAAAAAATGGATACAGACATTTCACTTCTTTGGAATTTAGGAAGGAGTATGCAAAATATTCTCTACTTATGACCTAACCTCTTCTTCAGAGGGGACAAAATGTCCGTGTTTTGCTGTCTCATTTGCTATGTGAGTTGAAAATTACTGGTAGTGGGGCGCCTGGGTGGCTCAGTCGGTTAAGTGTCCGACTTGGGCTCAGGTCATGATCTCACAGTTTGTGAGTTCGAGTCCCGCGTCGGGCTCTGTGCTGACAGCTTGGAGCCTGGAGCCTGTTTCAGATTCTGTGTCTCCCTCTCTCTCTCTGCCCCTCCCCTGCTCACACACACACATACTCTCTCTCTCTCTCAAAAACAAATATTAAAATAAAATAAAATAAAATAAAATAAAGTAAACGAATATCGGAAGGCTGTGTGGAGTATATTATTAATACAAGTTGTAATAAGATTAGTTGCATTGCTGTATTTTCTCTCATTGAAGAGTAAGAGACAAAGAGTATATATACTCTAGTAGCAACAAACTCTGTGTGACACATCCAGGCATACCTTGTTATCATTGTGTTTCACTTTACTGTAATTCACAGATAGTGCGTTTTTACAAATTGAAGGTTTGTGGCAACCCTGCGTCGGACAGGTCTACTGCCATCATTTTTCTAATAGCATTTGCTTACTTCATGTCTCTGTGTCACATTTTCGGTAATTCTTGCAATATTGCAAGCTTTGCCATCGGTATTATATTTGTTATGGTGACCTGTGATCAGTGATTACAGCTCCCTGAAAGCTCAGATAATGGTTAGCTTGTTTCAGCGATGAAGTATTTTTAAATTAAAGTGTACGCACATTGGTTTTTTTAGACCTAATGACACTGCACACTTAATGGGCTACAGTATAGTGTAAACATAACTTTTATATGCGCTCAGAAACCAAAACATTCATCTGACCCGCTTCATTGCCATGGTCTGGAACTGAACTTACAGTGTATCTGAGTTGCGTCTGTATATGTTTGATCTCTTTCTTTAAGATTAAGTTGAAGGAAGTCTGGACCAAGATATTCTTTAAAAAAATGTATTTTGTTAACGTTTATTTATTTTTGAGAGACAGAGGGACAGAGTGCCAGCCGGGGAGGGGCAGAGAGAGGGGGAGACACAAAATCTGAAGCAGGCTCCAGGCTGTCAGCACTGAGCCTGATGTGGGACTCGAACCCACAGACTGTGAGATCATGACGTGAGCCGAAGTCAGATGCTTAACTGACTGAGCCACCCAGGCGCCCCCAGGACCAAGATATTCTTGGCCAGCACTACAGTGATACATATTACAGGTTCTTAGCCCATGTCTTTGCTGACAGACCTCACAAGAACCCTGCATCCAGCATTCACAAGCCCAGACAGTTGATAAACATTGGGAAAATCCAGGAAAGACCATTCACTAAATGTTGTAAATCAATGTTTACAATGTTCTGCCAGGGAAAGAGATCCTGCGGCTAATGAGGCTAATAATGAAGATTCCAAGAGACACCTATTAAGTTAGCAAAAAAGATATGCCTATCTGCAATTTGATAAAGCCATGCAGTTTCAAACACTGAGCTGTCTGAAATCCTTTTCATTTCCAAACCTAGTATCTGTTAATCTTCTCTGGTCAAACCATTCTCCGAGCATTGTTGGAAAATTACAGTGACCCAGGAAAAGTAAAAATGAAAACTGTAAATCACTCAATGCTTTACATTTAACCATAAGTTCTTGGGGCGCCTGGGTGGCTCAGGCGGTTAAGTGTCCGACCTCAGCTCAGGTCATGACCTTCCGGTTCACAAGTTTGAGCCCCGCA
The DNA here is from genome assembly GCF_023721935.1 of Panthera uncia. Taxonomy (NCBI): domain Eukaryota; kingdom Metazoa; phylum Chordata; class Mammalia; order Carnivora; family Felidae; genus Panthera; species Panthera uncia. Next base: position 115,541,473 of record NC_064816.1, on the reverse strand, counting down.
TCAGGCTCTGTGCTGACAGCTCAGAGCCCGGAGCCTGTGGCAGATTCTGTATCTCCCTCTCTCTGCTCCTTCCCCGCTCACACTCTCTTTCCCTCTCTCTCTCTCTCTCTCTCTCTCTCTCACCTCTGCATTTTCACACGGCCAGCTCTTTATGATCCTTGGATCTTATGTGTAATGTCACATTTCAGATAAGCGTTTCCTACCTAACCCATGGAAATCATCTTTCTCTCCTTCCTCCCTTACTCTATTCTATACCGCTCTGTGATGACTGGTAGTCATCACAAATTTTAATTACACACACACACACACGCAGGCACACACACACACACTTTATACTTATTATTAATCTTCCTCACTTGTCTGTAAGTTCCTTGAGAGTAAACTATTCTAGCAACCTCTACATAGGAAGTCCCTCATACAGCGCCTAGCAAATAATAGCCTCTCAGGAACTATTTCTGGAGTGGAAGCCTGAATGAATGAAAGTTATAGGGGGTGCCACGGCAGCTGGCGACATTCTAAGCTAGGAAGCATCGTGTGATCCAATGTGCATTTGACAATGTGCATTGTGCATTTCTAGCTGCCGGAGTGTGGAGGCTGGGTTTGAGAGACCACTTAGGAGGCCAGAGAAGGAGTAGTAAGACGGAGCTTGAAGGACGAGTAGTAGGATTTGGGTTCGTGGAAAAAAGAGAGAAGAACCACATAAAGTGCGAGGACTGAGTCACGAAGGAGAACCACTTTGACCACTGAAGCAACAAGGAAAGATACACAGGGGAGGGCCTGCAAGGTCCCTAGAAGTCAGGCCATTTAAAATTTTTGAGCAGTGGATGAAAATGGACTTTCCCAATGCATAGCTCGTAATAATTCTTAAGGAAAAATTGTCAAGGTGATGTAACAATATGTACTTTAAAATATGTTTCCTTAAAAAGAGAGGGAAGCATGAGGAGATTTAAATATGTCTGCCCTCCCCATGATAAAATATCAGTTTACTTTAATCCGTGAGCATGCATTTCTCTGTTCCACTGGTCTGAAAGGGAAAGGACATGATTAAAGCTTTGGGTGAAAATAGGTTTTTAAAAAGAAGCTCCTTCTGGAGCCAAGAGCTGCCAGTCGCTGTTCAGAGACAGGCAGGATGGGTAGATTAAAGCTCAGACGAAATGCGTGCGGAAATACGCCTGCCATGTTAGACGGCTATAATGGGAAACACCAAGATCACACTTATCAAACTCTGAGAAATAGATGAGGCTCAAAATTGTTATCAATTACCTTCATTTTACTTTTTATTCTGGGAATCTTGACTGATCGGAGAGCCACGAAGGCAGGCTAAGATTTCAGGCTCATCGATTTTCTTTTCACCCTTTTGTTTAAGAGCCAGACTCCTGGCTTCAGATAACAGTGATTTAGAGATTTGGTCTCATTTTATAGGCAGCACAGAAGTTGTGCTGTCCAATAACTGGAGACAGGCTAGATTATTATCTTTTAGATTTGAAGATGCAGGACTAAGGGGACCCAACGTGAGACTCAGGGCCACTGCCTCTATATTTATTTCTTTGGACGAGCTCATAAAGCCCATACATTCATAATCTACTTTCCCTGCTCCCTCTGCTATGAACCCCCACCATCGCTGCCATTACTGTTAGATCCATACACAGCATGGCCAGCAAATTAAAAGAACACTAGTAAGTTTCAGATTCATCACTGTCAGCCTGGCCTTAACCACTGTGTGAGCACCTTACATGGGGTAGAAATGATATTTGTTTATAGAAGGGATGCTCTCTTTATCTTCTCTCCAAATGTTCTCCCCAAGTATTTTTCTAGATGTGGATGAAGACAGAAGCAAAAGCAACTCCAGATAACCTAGGAGTTAAAGCTAAAGGAATATTTACAGTCCTGAATTTTCTACCTTTCTTTTCTTTCCACACACATGCACATATGCACGCACACATGACTGAATCCTCCTTTTGTTAAACTGATCACGCTTCTCATTTGCGAGAAATAATTTTGTTGTAAAAGAGTTTTGCTTGTTTCATATTAGTATCATCAATATTCTCGTGGAAGAGCAACATGTTCAATAGAATGTCAGTGTGGTGGGTAAAATTCTAGATTCTGGCAGATTCTAGAGCCAGGTGGTCAGAGTTTGAATCCTACTTTTAGGACTTATTAGTTGTGTGACCTTGAGTGAATGACTTCACTTCTCTGTGACTTAATTTACCCATCTGCCAATGGGAATAATAATAATAATAATAATAATAATAATAATGCCCACCCTGTGTGTTTATTCTAAAGATTAAGTGAATTAATATCTTTAAAGTGCTTGGAGAAGTGCCTAGAACCTGATGAGAGGTATAGAAGTATTAGCTCTCATTATTATAATTTGATCTTTTGCCACATTCATCATTCAGCCATGGAGTATCCATTATATGATAGATACTATTCTAAAAACTGGGGACACAGGGTAAACAGGACAGATGAGCACCTTGACTTATGGTGCTTACATTGTAGTGGGGGAAGCAGATAATAAACAAAATAAATGGATATACAACATTATTTTAGAGAATGATGGACACTATGAAGAAAATGCCAGTGGGTGATGTCATAGAGGCTGACTGGGGTCAGGCACTGGCTAACCTTCAAGCGGGTAGGCAGAATATCCTCTCTTCGTGAAAGTATTGCTAAGACCTCAGCCACCTCTCCTGTGTAAGAAACACTAACCAGAGGTGCCGGGGTGGCTCAGTCGGTTATGCGTCCAACTGTTGACTTCAGATCAGGTCACAATCTCATGTTTTGTGAGATCGAGCCCCATGCTATCAGCACAGAGCCCACTTGGGATTCTCTTTCTCTCTCTTCTTCTCTGACTCTCTCTTTCTGTCTCAAAATAAATAAACATTAAAAAAAAAAGGAAAGAAAAGAAACACTAACCAGAAGCAGGTCGTGGTATTCTCCATTCCCCTAAGGATCCATTACAGTAGGTCCTTCCAGCTCTAGCATTGCCAATGTTCTTTACATGGCACAGGTACATTTAAGGGCGTGAACAGAACATTTAAAAAACAAATACATCTGAAAAGTAGGGGTTCAGTCCTACTGACAGTCACCCCAACTGAAGGCACCAACAGGAGACAGAGAGCAAAGAATAGAGAGGGACCCTCACTGCTCCTTTTCTTCCACCTCATCCTGCTCTACTCAGGCAGTTCAGATTCCAGACACCCACGTCCTGTCATCAGTCAACTGCAGGAAAGTTTTAGAAATTGTTGCCCAATCTGCAAGGACAGGAGGTGGAGGAAATGGAAGAGTGAGAGAGAGAGGAAGTTCTGCTCCTTGGTAGATGATGGAAATCAAGGAAAACATGATTGCTTGTGTTTGTTCAGTCCAGGCACCTAAAATTTTGGTGTGGGGGGATAAAGGCTGTTATCTTGTGGAAATGGAACAAACTTCACTGGGTTGGAATGTTAGTCTTGACTCTTATGGGAAGAACATGGTCCCAGCTATATTTTGCAAGTGCCCACTGCTATCTTTCATTTGCGACAGAAGTTTTTTTCTATGTGTTTAGTCTATTTTCGTTTGCGAAGTATCCTTATAAAACACACATGATCACTTTTACTTTAATCCTTTTTCCCAGCTCAGAGCCCTTAAAAATGCCATTCCTAGGCCTGCAGTTCTCCTTGCCCTTCCCTTGGGAGATGGCCTCCTCACCTTCTGGACACATCCTCCTCAGAAAACTATCCCCAGCCACCTTATCTCAAAAGTGATCCCACACACTCAATTTCCCAATGCTGGAATCTTTCATTTCCTTTGGAACTCTTAACCAAAGGTGTAATTATGCATGTGTTTGCTTACTTCTTTTCGTCTAGATTCCTCACTTGACTGCAGGCTCTACAAAAAGGTAGCACTGACGTCTATTTGATCTACCATCACATACCCAAAGCTTTACCAAATGCTTGACACGTATGAGATGCTCAATATTTGTTGAATAGAAGAATCTATACCACAAACCTAAGAAGTGGACATTTTCACAAATGAAGAAACTGAGTCCCAAAGGATTGAGTACTTTGCCCCAGGGTCACACAGCTCATATCTGATGGAGCTGAGACTCTAACTCAGGGGTTCTAACTTTTGGTTGTAGGGCTCTTTTTGCCACACATCATACAGAAATCAATTCACAAATGACTGTCAAGGGCACTAAAAAAAACCCACGTGGCTTCCAGATATTCCAATGAGAGGCTGAGATATCGAGACTTATAATAAGAAATATATATTTGGTCTTCCTCCTTGTTTCTGGCACAGAGCTCCTAAAACCCTTGGAATTGCCCAGGCTGCGTTTTGTTATGTAAATTAGGTGGCTTTTTGACCCCACTTACAGATGGACCTGGCTTCACAGAGAATCAACATTTGTCATTAGCCAGTTGGAACTTTCAGTCCCCACCTCACCCCACCACCCCTGACTTCCAGGGAGGGGTGGGGAGCTGGAGGTTGAATCAATCACCAATGGCTAATGATTTAATCAATCATGCTTATGTATTGGAGCCTCCATAAAAACCCAAAAGGACAGGTTTCAGAATGCTTCCAGGTTGGTGATCACATGGAGACTTGGGAAAAGTGGCATACCTGGAGAGGGCATGGAAGCTCCATGACCTCTCCCCACACCTTGCCCTAGGCATCCGTGCCATCTGTCCATTCCTGAGTTACATCCTTTTATAATAAACTGGTCGTCTAGTAAGCAAAATGTATCTCTGAGTTCTGTGACCTGCTCTAGCAAACTAATCAAATCCAAGGAGGGGTACAGTGGAACCTCCAGTCTATAGATGGTCAGTCAGAAGCACAGGTGATAACCTGAACTTGCAACTGGGGTCTGAAGTGGCAGGGGAGGGTGCAGTCTTGTGGGGCTGAGCCCTTAACCTGTGGAATCTGGTGCTACCTCTGGGTAGAGAGTATCAGAATTTAGTTGACTTGTAGGACACCCGGCAGGTGTTAGAGAATTGCTTCGGATGCACAGGGAAAAGCCCCACACATTGGAATTGGGGTACAGAATGTTTAGAAGCAGATTAAAGCAGATAACACTTTGGAATCCGGATGCAAATATCCTTACCACGGAGAGGAACCAACAGTCCTGTGCAAGATACACTCAGCAGCTCAGGATTGAAAGTTTTCCATACATCTCCAAGACCCACTGTCGGTCTCAGGCGGCACTGGAGACCATGAACCTTGCAATCGCGTCTCTGGTTCTAACCCCAGGGAGACCACTTACTAACTTTGGGTAAATTATTCATGTTCACTATTCATGTGCCTAGTTTCTTCTTCTGTAACACGCGGAAGATAGTCATGCATACCCCACATTGTTGATAACACATAGACTCTGCTTAGAATACAAAGGAAGTACCGAATAAATGTTGAGTCAATACTGACGGGACCTACAGACATATCTCTTCTGTGTGTAAAAAGTCAATCTCTTAGCTAGCAGGGTGGTGCTTAAGGTGAAAATGGTGAAAGATGTATGGGTAATTTTTTGACTCTTAACCATGCTCTTGTCCTTTTATATGGTAATCTATTTAATCAGAATGATTACAAGCCCCAAGCCATAAACCAAACTGCTTTATGCATTGACCATTTTGCTTTGCCATATGTCCCTGTATCAGTAGAGTTTCGAGCAGCCACATTTTTAAAAACTTTTTTCAGCTGCTGCACACCCAGCATGATGCCTTAAGATGCAATATGTCAGGTGAAAATGAAAAACACATGTTTTTTCAGCACTTGGTTTCAAGTATTCTTGGTTTTCCAAAAAACACAGATTGGAGAATAAGATTTTCAAACAGAGTGGACCAAAATGTAGTTTCCCGTTGTTCCCGAAGTTGCTATTAGGAGTAAGTAATGAATCAGATGGTATTAGAAGTGAACAGCATTTACTTTCACAGATTAGTTGGTACTATGGAATCGTGACAAATTTTTAAAAATATCAAACGGGGTTGTTTAGTCTGAAAAAAAGAAAGTTCAAGAGAAATAAGACAGCTATCATTTGGGAAAAGGGATAAATGGGCTTAGTGTTAGGTCAAACAAGTAAAACTCAGTTCTATGGGTAGAAATCCCAGAAAAAAAACATACAGCAGACCTCATTTTACTGTACCTCATTTTATTGTACTTCGTGGATATTGTGTTTTCTGCAAATTGAAGGTTTGTGGCAGTCCTGTATTGAACAAGGCCATCGGCGCCAATTTTCCAACAGCATTTGCTCACTTCATGTCTCTCTGTCACATTTTGGTAATGCTCACAATATTTTAAACGTTTTCGCTATTATTATACTTGCCATGGTGATCTGTGATCAGTGATTATGACTTGCTGAAGGCTTAGATGATGGTTAGCATTTTTTAACAATAAAGAATTGTTTCATTAAGGCATATACTTTTTTTTTTAGACATAATGCTATTGCACACTTAATAGACTACAGTATAGTGTAAACATAACCTTTATGTGCACCGGGAAACAAAAAAATACACTTGACTCACTTCACTGTGATATGCTTTACTATGGTGGTCTGGAACCAAACCCACAAAATCTCTGAAGTATGACTGTAATTGGCTCCATAGAAGTAGTACTTTGATAATAATTAAAGCTATCCCAGTGGCCATTACAGGTGCAGAGTGCTAAAGGAGCCAATGAGCACAGAGTATCACAGAATGGCTTGGCCAGAAACTGGGCAGCCACATGTCAGGGCTGTTTGGAAGGAAGGATAAGGGTGGCTTTGGGCATGCGACCTCTGTGGTTCCTCCCAACCTTGGGAGCCCATGTTTTCTAAATGCATCACAGAAGTCCATCCTTCCAAATCTATGCTCCTTGGTCCATCATCGATCAAAAGTTCTATGTTTATAGATGCATAATCAATACTGAAGCTTCTCTGACTAATGGTGGAAACTCAACATAGCAAAGAACCTTTATATGTTAATGATATCTCTCGTAAACAAAAGCTAGCTTTTGCAATTAATAGACACCATCCCTTATACAAAGCTGAGAACACTATTCAGAATATCTGAATCAAGGATGGTCAAAATGTCGAGAAGACCTGTGACCCTTAAGCAAAGGTTATCTGAGAGGGAGGATGTTGTGGCCTGATGTTTAAGGGGTCCTTCCTAACTCTAGAAGGCCAATGAATTTTCTTAAAGCAGCACAGACCCTTCAGCCCCTGGCTGTCCTACTATCCTCTGGAGCAAGGAAACTCCCTGCTTGTTAGCTGCCCGTTCAACTATGATACAGAGATGTTCGTGGGCTGCCTCAAAGCCTCTCTGCTCTGTCTACAGAAGCCAGAAAAAAAGAGTTCAGGAACCGGCAGCAGCTGAACAGCTTGGCTGACCTGTACACTGAGTCCGTGATTCCAGAACAACTCTCCAAGGGAAGGGCGGAGGTGAAAGGAGGAGGATGGGGCAATAAATTAGTCATTTGGACTTCCCTACAGGGACTTCCTCTGTGTGTCTATCTTCACCTCTTTCTTCCCATACTTCAGTGGATTAATCCCAGTAATCCAACCTTTGTTGAGTGCTTATATGTGCTAAATACTTCTCTAAGGATTTTGCACGTATTATCTGGTTTAATCCCCTTTACGGATTTCTCAATCTCAACTTAATCTAGCAACTTGTAAATAAGTATTTTTATTATGTCGATTTTCACAGCAGTAAACTGAGGTATCACTTAGCCCAAGATCACACAGTTGTAAATGGTGGACCCACTGTTTCAACAGATAGCCTGATTTAGAAGCCTGGGCTCTTAACCGCTATCTACTCGTTGGATAGGAAAAGCAGGACATGAGCGAGAAGAGGTATCGGAAGTTTGCCGTATGGTTGTTGTTGTTTAAATTCGCTTCTTTTTAATGTAGTTAACTCTATCAATGTTCAATGCCTGTTTAATGATCTGGTGTTTCCCACCAGACTGTACTTCATGAGTCAGGGCTGCCCTTCTTGTTTCTCAGCTATTAGTAGAGTGCTTGGCCAATGACAGGTGCTTGGTCAATGTTTGCTGAATGAATGAACGCAGCAGAGGAAACGTCTAAGAGGATTTTCCTAGAAAAGTCAGAGAAATAGTGTACTGAAAGCACTAGCATGCACCATATCATCTCTAATTCCTTAGGTGCTACTGTCTGACTCACGAGTCTATCACTTGGCCGCCATGTCCCCTGATTTCCATGCTACCTAGCCACCTTCTCCCAGGACACAGTGTTCTCTGAATTCAAATTTCCTCTGTCCAGTCCTGTCTCTATTAGTTGTCTCCTCCTTCTCTTACCCCTTGATTTCCTGGCCATGTCCCCTGGGTTCCGGAGGAGGCTGTTTATTTCCTGTGGTTGCTGAAACACCTCCTGGAAGAGTTTGAGGGCAAAGAAGATTGACAGATGCTAAGCCTGCTGGGGCAAATCAGAACTATGAGAGGTGACCAGACAGGAGACGGACAATGAGCAGGCACAGCGGGTTGCTGTGGCAGCCTTAGCAGTAATAGGTTTTGGTAAATAAACAGAAGTAAGTTCAGGAAACCTGCACAGTCTTTTCATATGCGCTGCAAGCTCAGACCACAACCACAAGTCCCTGATGGCTCTCTCTATCTGGGGTCTTACAGATGCGATCTATCAGAACCTCTCCTCACTGGCACCTTGAAAGACGAGTTGACGATGTTGGCCAAGATCACAGTAGTGATATTTAGAATGAGAGAGATTCCCTTCTCTGAACTGGGAAGTTTCTACACCATTCTGGAAGGAAGGAATAAGAAAGGAATTCTTTCTTTCTTATGAAAAGAAAGGTGGCAGGTAGATCAGGAGTTTTCACTTACGGAATTTAATTAGTCAAACAATCCAGGAAGGTAAGTATCAGCACATCTACTTTACAGATAAGAAACTAGACTCATCTCCAGACACACGGTACAGTAGCCCCTGCATTTTATACCAAGCCACATACAAATTTTGATTTCTTAAACACCTAGCATGCAGCAGGCATTGTTGTGAAAATGACTTCTGGTGACTGCCCTGGTTTGTCTCCGGCTAAAGATGAGCCAAAACATCTTAGCCACCAAACACTGACCTCTTGGAAAGGCTGTGGCCAGAGAAGGTCTGGGGAGCACTTTAAAGGTGCCATGAACTTCATCCTTTCCCTTTAATCTGGGATGACCAGAACTGTAGAGAAAAAAGCCCTTTTCGCATTTCAAGAGACAGGTCATGGGAATTACAATTGGCCATTTACATGAATTTTATGTATTTCTGAGCCAAGACCTTTCAGGGTCTTGGTATTCAGATTTAAGCCAAAAGATTAATTTAGCCCAGTATTTCTCAACCATGACCTCACATTTAAAAAAAAAAAAAAAAAAAAAAGCTGATGCCTGGACTCCACCCCAGAAGAAATGATTCAAATTTTCTGGGGGTGGGGCCCAAGCACTGGTATTTTTTTCAAGCTCCTCAAGTGAAAGCCTCAGGTAGCCAAGGCTGAGCCACTCTTTAAAATGGCCTGAGTGCCATCTTATCTAATACAAAGAATTGAAGTTCAAGTTGACTTGAAAATTCAGGATGACCCATTTTTCTCCATTGAATGCTGGCTCTCAGAAACCCCAAGCTGACAATAACAAGGCAACTACGATGGAGATCTTGGAACAAATGCCCAGCAGCCCGGGAAAAAGACAGGGAAAGAAAGATTATATGAACCACCACGCTAATTAGGGAAAACCAGACACTCTGGCAGAAGGCCAAGGGCGTGGCTGAATGGAGAGGGGTGGGGAACAGGAAAAATTTTAGGAAATTAGAAATTTTAATAACTTTGACCGTCAAGGGTTGCTATTGGATGCTGAATTGTTTCTAACTTATTGCAAGCCTTGAGAGCAAAAACAGATGAGGCAAGAAACTCTTGTATCACATTCTGGCTGCTTTTCATTTCTCAAGCTTAGGAACAGAAAGGAAATGAAGCCTTCCTGGGGCTCCTTTCCCCAAATCTAATTAAGGGCCCCCACAGGCTCCCTTTCTGAACACCAGGGGGAGTAAGACACATGCAGCCTCCTTCACCAGGCCTTCTGATAGAACGTGAGAAAGAACGAATTCTTGCTTATTGTTTACATCCCTTAATGGGCTCTTCCTTGTGTCTCTGCCTAAGATGACAATCTATTTGTACTCATTTAAAATAGTAGTAAACGTCATTAAAAAGCAATAAAATGGATTCTATTCTATCACCCCACGGTTTAAAGTGGTACAAGAGGAGAGGGGTTACGAGAGCAGATCCTGAGCCCAACTCCTTGGGTTTAAATCCCAGAAACAGCACTGTGTTACCATGGGCAGGTTACTTAGCCTCTCATGCCTTGGTTTTCCTGTTTGTAAAATGGGCATAATAATGGTAATGCACCTCATAGGATGGTTGTGTAGACTGATGGACTGAGACAGATAAAGCTGGGAACCATGACTCCCATAGAGTAAGCAATCAATGAGCATTAGCTAATGCAATTATCAAAGGGAATACCAGGAAATTTTTATTGCAATTCGAATCCTTCCATACTTCAATCATTCCAAAAATTTTATATTAAAAACCATACAACTCAAATAGTAGAATGGTAAAGCCAATGGAGTGCCTGACAAGAAATGATATTTTAAGGCAGAAACGAGTGCCATTTCTCACATGTAACAAATGTTACTTATTCTAGTGATCTGTCATAAGAATATACAGAAAATAATGAATTACACTATCATAAAATGGCTAGTATATATGTTAAATACAAGATAGTGCGTCCCCAAAGAATGAACTAAAATGAGCGTACTGTAAAGAAGAAAGACAATAATCTGTTAGGATATCATTATCATAAACTCTCCCCCAGAGGAAATAAGAAATTAGGTGAAGAAAAGGAACATATGGTAATGACAACTTATATACATTTTTACTCTGGCAACAGCCAAGAAGACTAACAGTAGTTATTTCACTAAAATGCATGTACTTTTATAATTCCACAAAATTGTTTTGATTGGAATAGATTATCCTCTATGATGCTACATCATTTTAACAAAATGAGAGGCCAATAAGGAAGCCCGGGGTCGGTTTTCCCCACATGAAGACTGATGGCACATTTTCCATGGATGGAGGCCACGGAATAAACATTGCTGTATCAAACATTCCTGACGATGAGGGAGAACTCCACTTGCGTATTTTTTTGTACTAGAGCACATAACTTTTTTCCCTTGTGGATCTTCAGCGAGGCAAAGCAGTTGCCTTGGCTGTATGGAATTCAGCAAACAGAAATGCATGACCAGTGACCACACACTTGCATCTGGATGAGGTTTTGGCCGACTGTGCTTTGGGATTTTAACTCCAGCCACTAACAAGGATCCCCTTCTTTTTGACTATATAAGTCAACTCCGAGAACCGCAGGGCAGTGTGAATGTTTTTGTAGTCTTTCCAGGTCTACCAAGCACTGAGAGCGTAGGTAGCACAGACCGACTCTCTTGTCCTCTATACCTCCTGCAGTTGGAGGTACCGAAGCCTGGCAAAAAATCGGAATGATGGGAGAAGGGGCATCTTAAAGAGTGGAGTGAAGGCCATCCTTTTCACCGTTTTGTCAGCATGTGTGGGGAAAACGGACAGAGATAGGTAAAGAATGACCCACTGGTTGAAGTATGGCCTCGGCCTGGGCTTGGATCCAGCTCCATACCTACTAACCCGATAACTTGGGTTCAGTCGTTGACTCTCCCAAGCCTCCTTTCCTCATCTGTGAAACAGGGGTAATGACAGTCTCTTCTTTACAAGGTAAAGGAATTAAACGAGATGGTTTATAAAATACTTTATCCTATACTACACTGTATCCTTAAATCCTCGGAGACAGATACTACTGTCCTCATTTTGCTGATGGGAAACCAAAGCTCAGAGACATTATAAACTGGCCCACAGTCACCTAGCAGGTAAGCGGAGGAAGTGAGGCATGGGTCCAGGATTACTCCAAAGTTGGTGCGTATTACCACTGTACCATGCACTCACTGGCCTGTATCACAAAATCCCAGGAAGTTAGGACTTGTGGACTCCAGACCATCTGAGCCAGCCCTTCCTTTAATAGGAGAGGAATAAAATTAAGAGCTGTTCGGTACTCAGGCCAAATGATTCCAAACTGAACCCGAGGTGGAAGCGAAGGTACTCCAGGAAATCAGTTCTTCAGACTCTTGGCCCGGCGATTTTTCCTCTGTTGGTTCATATCCCCAAGGAATAAATTGAGCAAAGAATAAATTGAGAGAAATGTTCAACTTTGACACTAAACTTACAAGAGTATTGACTGGGATAAGGCATAGGTAGAGGGGTAAAGAAGGAGCCAGGCAGACTCTCTTTTTGTACAAAGCCTGTTAGTTAATGGGGCGCCTGTTAGTTTATGGTTCAGTCAGTTAAGCATCCGACTCTTGATTTTGGCTCAGGTCATGATTTCATGGTTCAGGGGATCAAGCCCTGCATGAGGGTCCTTGGGATTCTCTCTCTCCTTCTCCCTCTGCTCCTCCCTCCCTCAGAATAAATAATAAACTTAAAAAAAAGAAGACAAGATCTGTTAGTTTAGTATCTTAAAATGTTGGTAAAATGCAGTATAAAATCCAACCATTGTGAACTGCAAAAAACTTGAGATTTCCAAACCTGCTATTATTAATTAATTATTCATTAAAGATCTGTTAGCAAACAAACAGCAATGACAAAAAAAAAAAAAACACAACACAACAAAACAATAGGGCTTAGCCAAACCAATAATAATTAACTTTTTCAAGTGTAAACAGAAACCTAGCTCACGAATTCCCAGTTGTTCTTTCCTGATACCGATACCAAATATACATACTCAAAAATTTTCAAAGAGTAAATTAAAATAAGTGTGTTACTAAATGTCTCCTTTTTAAAACAAAATTTTCAAAGAGTAAATTAAAATAAGTGTGTTACTAAATGTCTCCTTTTTAAAACAAAATTATTTATTTGTTCTTGACAGGGAGAATCCCAAGCAGGATCCCCGCTGTCAGCACGGAGCTCGACACAAAGCTCGAACTCACGAACCATGAGATCATAACCTAAACTGAAATCTAGAGTCGGATGCTTAACTGACTGAGCCACCCAGGCACCCCTAAGTGCCTCCTTCTTTTCTGGCTTCAGAATTTGCACAAATCAGACCTGCAGAGCATAAAGGTTTTAGTTATTTCACTGGCCTCAATATTCCATTTGCATTGCTGCATTGGCCTGTGTATTTGAGGATGCTTTCTCCAGTGGTAGGATTTTAATCCTATCTGATTTAGATTGTATACCTGTAGAGGGCAGTATGCCATATTTATTTAATAGATGGATCCAGAATCTCTACTAATGGTGGTGGTAGTTGTCATCACCATCACCACCACCACCACCACCACCACCATCATCATTGTTCTTATCCAATTCCTGGGTTTTGATCTTAGGGAAAATATCTATTGCAAAGTCGCAAAGTAGGAAATAGGCATATAATCTTTTTTTTTCCTGACTATTAATTGTGTTCATGTTTTCTGACTTATTATTTTGTGTAAACCCCAAAAGGCTCTTCTCCCACTTGTGCACCACAAAACTCCTTTACTAGGTAAGAGGTTGGCATAAAAGTCTGCCATTCTGCTATAAATAATTCAGGACATTTTAACACAAAATGCAAAGACTTATCACTAACAGAGAGCTGGGGGCGGGGGAATCAAATGAAACGAAAGTTCCTCACCGAGATGGGTTTTCATTCGTACTAGCCTGTGGTCAGAAACAAACACTCCGTGTAGAATCTGTTTCTTTAAGATTCTAAAAATAAATTGATCTGTAAGTGACTTTGCTGTAATACATACAGTGAGTCAGATCAAGGAATAAGAGCCATTTATAGAATGTGAACTAAGCATTGGCCTGAGACACTCCTTCGACTCTCACCAAACAGAGAAAAGGCATTTCAGATTGGGCAGAGTTTGATCGGTAAGGCTATTCTGAAATACGAGGATTCTTTGATTATATTAGAATATGACCAGAAGCTACTATAAGGCCAAGCAGCTTGCATGGGCAGCAGTGTCCATCCATAAGTGCACACTCAGGCCCACGCCCACTATAGATCTATCCATGTTCACATGCATGTAGGTAGAGACCGTATTTGGTACCGAGTAACAAGCTGTCCTCCCATGCATGCTCCTATAAAGAAGCAGGTGGGAGCATTTTGACTTGCATTGCACAATGGTTTAGAGTCCATCGGTGTAACCATAAGTAAGTCATTTAACATGTCTGAGCCTCGTTTTCATCTGTAAAATGGAAATAAATATAGTCCCTACCTCAGGAGACTGATGTGACGATTAAACGAAGTAATGCACATAAAGCACTCAGTACATGTAATAAAATTTTAAGAAATGTCAGCTACGATTCTGCTCTCTTCAGCCCTGGCAGTGATAGGATGGTATGGTTTCCCGCTTCTTTGGGTGCTCCTTGATTGCTAGAGCATGTCTTCGTAGTCTTGCCAATAGCATGCCTTAGGAGGCATGTCTGATGGCTACAGGTTACTAAGGTTTTCTTACCCCTACTTCATGGATGGCTGATGTAATGAACATCTTTAAGGGATATATGATTGGAGGGAAGAAGTGTGTGTGTGTGTGTGTGTGTGTGTGTGTGTGTGTGCGTGTGTGTGTGTGTGTGTGCATGTGTGTGTCTGTGTAAGAGAGAGAGAGATGAAGGGAGGGAGGGAAGGAGGAAGAGAGAATCTGTGTGTAAGAATTCATGTTGGGACATGAAATTTACCACCCTCTTCACCTGACTTTCACTCACAGGCACACGTGTCAACATTGCCTGCACACAGATCTCAAACCTGGCACACTACAAAGAGCTGCACTGCAGGGACTATGACTTCATATCATAGTGTTAATCACTGACCTCCGCCTTGGCAATAAGATCTCTTTTGGCCCTTGTACAATTAGAATCCACCGGAGACTTCCTAAACATCTACTCGATAGCAAATTGGCAGGAAACTATTAGGAAACTGCACGCTGGTGTTTGGATGAGCCTTTTCCATTGATACGGTTTCTTTGGATTACAGGGTCTTCCTCAAGTAAAACAATAAATCAGTCATTTTCATGTTCTTTTCACCTCTGGATACATGTTGCCCTTAATACATTAAGTTGCAGTCAGAATGCATGCTGGTATGACGACACCATCCTGTCTTTCAGGTGTGGTTTCAGGGTCACAAGAACACTTGCATCTGGAAAGGTGAATTCACAGCACACCACAGACACACTCTGCTACTCAGGGGGGTGAGATCATGGCGCTGGCATGAATTTATCGCTCTTTTAAACGAATGGGGTTGAATTCAATCTACTGACCTTGATCAGGAGGCTAGTGATACACGCTGTGTAAAACAAAACAAGACAGAATAAACAAGGGAAAACCACAGCACATGCAGCTACTTTGTTCAGAAGGTGACACTGTTGAATTTGGTGTGTGAAGGTCTTGTCACATGAAAGTCTAGAAATAACTATGACCTAAGCATGGAGGTAGGAGACGACCCATTTAGAAATGAATGGACACATTCCATTGTAGCTGTATAGTGGCTAAAATCTATTTTGGGGCAAAAGGGATATTGTAGATACTTTCCTTTGTTTGTAACTATCATAACCCAAGCTTTCTGGCACTAAACATTTTTTACTAACCCTGCATTCCAGTAATATTTTACACACCACCCGACCAGGCAAACATTATTCTACCAAAGAGGCAGGATTCCCTGTGACCCTTCTGAATCCCCAGGGCTAGCCAACCCTAGACTGCACCTCATGAATGGTCTTACTCTGGAAATCCCTCGGGGCTTCCCCAGTCTCACTACATAATTCCAAGGCCACTCAGTTCTGGAGGCCCTCGGAAGATACTGCCATATTAGGCACAGGGAAATGTTCATGTCATTCTGAAATTATTTTGGAAGTAGAGATTTAACATAACTTTTTAAATTAGCATTCAACTCCAAATTTGGGACTAAGTTTTGGTGGAATTCATTTTAGGGACTTCTCGTTGGTTTTGAAAAATGTTAACGGCAGCAAGCACTCTTTCATGTTCAATACCAACTGGATCCTAGGCTGTGTTCTGTTTTTTATTTGCTTCTCCCGTTGGTAATAGCATTTCTATGGCAGGGGGCATGGCATTATATACAAACACTTCCAAACTCTAAAGTGATTGGCTGGATAGGCTTATTATTGAATTCAGGTCAATCTGTGGCCCCCTTTCCCTTCATGAGGATGGCTCTGGATGCCAATAAGAGGGTCAAAAATGAGAAAAGCCTAGGGCTAAGTATGGAAAAGTAAATAGGCATTGTCTGAATATTTGCTTCCTAGTATCTCTATAAGGCCAAATAACAACTTTTATCTAGAAATGTTACACTATGAACAACTTTATCACTTAAGAAGATTCTTTCCAGAGACAATGATGATCTTTCATTAGGCACCAAGCCTGTGTGAAGATCTGGAGATACCAAGACATGGCCCTGGAGGGTGTCCTTTTTCACAGGAAAAGCAGACTCTATAATGTTCCCTTTAGTTAAGAGTTCTCTTGTAGCACTAGTCACTGAGACGCTCGTTATAAGTGGGAACACCTCTTCCAAGTGGATTTAGTTATTGAAGAAATAAAAGGAATCCCTTACAATGCAGCTTTTCTCATCAGATGACTCCCAAAGACTCCAACAAGATCAGCACAGAGGGCTCTGGGATAGTTCTTTTTTGGCATTTCCAAAGAGTAGTTTCATTCCATTTCTGCTATCTCAATAATAGAGAATAAATCAGAGACTTGGCATTGACTATTCCATTGAGCTATTAATTTTTAAGTCTTTTGCTGATTGGGTTCCAACTATACGTTTGATGGAGACAACTTTTTATTTATGGTTTAAATCAAACAATAATTTAAGCAAACCCATCAGTTTAAGATGTTATATCAAAATCTGTTTGCTATTAAGATTTAGTTTACAATGGAGGCTTACCGGAGATCCAAGTCTGAGATTTAATGAGAATATCTTATCCTACAATTGATATTGGAAGACCAACTATTTGGGTACTTCCCTAGTAAGGTACTGGGGTCCTGTTATTGATAAATTTGTACAAAATAATGTACCATGTTAATGCCTTCTGTCTTCCTAATTATTTCTTTTGTTTAACCTCTTATTTAAACATTATCAAAAGGTCACTAGCCAATGGTGCGTCTAATTTAAAAATGTACTATTAGGCTTATGTCACGTCAGATGTAAGAAATGACCAATTCTGCGAGGACGATACGTATAACCACATTGGAACATATTTTTTTCCCTTATATTTAGAATCAGGGTCAGACCTTCCCAATTTTCAGAACCATTTACATTTTTTTTATTGCTGTACGAACATTTCACATGAAATCTACCTTCTTAATACACCTTCAAGTGTACTACTATACTCTATTACGCATTATTATATATTATTATTACTTCTCATTACACATTATTGTAGACTATAGGTACGATGTACAACAGTTCTCTAGAGCTCATTCATTCATCTTGTTTAACTGACAATTTATGCTCATTGATTAATAATTCCCCTTTTCTCCACCCCCCCAAGTCTACTTTTTAATGTTATGAACGTGACCATTTTATTTTATTTATTTATTTATTTTTAATTTTTTTGAACGTTTATTTATTTTTGAGACAGAGAGAGACAGAGCATGAACGGGGGAGGGGCAGAGAGAGAGGGAGACACAGAATCGGAAGCAGGCTCCAGGCTCTGAGCCATCAGCCCAGAGCCCGACGCGGGCTCGAACTCACGGACCGTGAGATCGTGACCTGAGCTGAAGTCGGACGCTTAACCGACTGAGCCACCCAGGCGCCCCAAACGTGACCATTTTAAATACCTCATGTAAGTAGAATCAGCAGTATTTGTCTTCCTGTGACTGGCTTTTTTCACCTAGCATAATGTTTTCATGGCCAAGAAGTATATGAAAAAAAAAAAAAAAGCTCAATGTCATTAACCATCAAGGAAATGCAAAGCCAAACCACAACAAGCTATCATCTCACACCTGTCATGATGGTTATTATCAAAAAAACCCCAAAAAACAAAAAACAAAACAAAACAAAAAACAAAAACAAAAGACAAAAACCAGACAGCAAGTGTTGGCAAAGCTGTGGAGAGATAAATGGTGCAGCTACTATAGAAAATAGTACGAAGTTTCCTCAAAAAAAAAAAAAAAAATAGAATTACTCTATGATTCAGGAATCCCACTTCTGGGTATTTGTTCAAAAGGATGGAAGTCAGAATCTCAAAGAGATATATTAGGACTCCTATGTTCATTGTAGTACTATTCCCAGTAGCAAGGATGTGGAAACAACCTAAATGTCCATGGAGAGATGAATGGATAAAGAAAATGTGGTATTCAATGGAATACTACTCAACCTTAAAAAAAGAAGTTAATTCTGCGCTCTGCAACAACCGAGCCATGTTCTTTTCAGAAAAGAACATGAGCACCGACCATGCTAAATGCTTCAAACACCTTATTTCATTTAATCCTCATAAACACCTATAAAGGTAATTAATATTACGTGCCCATTTTCCAGGTGAGAAAACAAGGCTAAGAGCAACTCACTCAGCTGCCTAGGGTCTCAGAGCAGTAAGTGGTAGAGCCAGGACTCATGCTGATCTCTCCTGATCGTAGGGAAATTCTGCTTGTCTCTGAAGCCCACCTTCTTCACTACCACACAATATTGCTTCCATCCAACAAGATTTAATCTCCTCAAGTGCAAATCTTTGCAAATATAAAGCTATCAAAAATGTAACTTATTCTGAATTTTCTAGGAAAAGCTATGAGAGGATTGCAAAAATTGTTTCTCTTATCTATACCGATGAAATATATCCCTAGCTCAAACTATAAGGGATGAACTACTGTGCCATTTTAAAAGTTATTGTTTTTACTATCTTCATTAAATCAAGCCCATTTTATTGTAATGTGCCTAAATTGTGCAGAAGTTTACAAGCTGCTCTCAAATCTCATTTTTTAAAAAGTCTCCTGCATTGAGGCACGAGATGAGCTCTGAGAAAAGTAATCGCTTGCTAGAAACTGTAAGGGATAATACCCATTGCATTTGTATGATGTTCTACAGATAACACTGATTTTTATAATTTTTTTTACACGAGATAGGCGGAAGAGTCATTATTTGATACAGTGGAGGCTCAGGAGGGGTACAACAAGTAGCCCAACATCACAACTTTTAGCAGGTGACCACAATCCACGTCTTCCAGCACTGTGCTCACTGCTGCTTCCCCATGAGCCTCTGCTCCCCATAAAATCTGGAAAAGCCCTCTGTCCCCAAGGTTTGCTTCCCTGCCATCCTGGAGGAACAGAGGTGGGTTTAGACGTGTGGTTTTCTTACTGAGGAGGATAGTGTATGTCTCACTGTAGAATGACAGGGGAAAATAAATAGGCACCAAACAATTTTCTCCTTAACAGCTTTCTTGAAATCCACCCAGTATAGTAGGCCGATGAGTGAGAAGGCATTTGTCCAGCAGAAATATTTGCCATTGGGGAACGTTCCCTGTGATATCCAGGCATCCTCTCGGCTGGGTAAATGGTAAGTTTGGACAATATTTCTCTTCCAGACCTGGGTCATCTAGTGCAACTTTGGAGCCATGCTGGCTGAATTCAGATCTCACATCTACAATTTACTAGCTGTGGGCCTTTAAGCAAGTTATATAACTTCTCTGTGCCTGTCTTCTAAAGGGGGACACGAATGGTCTACCTCAGGGCTTCTGTGAGATGAATGTAAAGTGCCTGGATGGGACTTGGCAGTGTGCTCAACGAGAGCAGTTATTTTTATTATCTGAAAAAACAAGCCCCTCAATATCTTTCTGTATAAAGTAAGAATAATGAAAAACCATGTAACAAGAATCAAAACAGATCCCGTCCTTGAAAGTTCTTTGTCAGTCATAAAATGCTCTGTGCGTCTAGAGAATGCCTGCTATTGTCTTGAAGAGAAAGGTGCAATGTCTGAGCTCCACCCACCTTCCTGTTGCATCAAATTGAGAAAATCACGAATATTCTAATCTCCAGGCCAACCCCGTTGGGAGCTTGTTAGGCAGGTGTCTGGCCAGGGGTAGTGCTTACCCGAGGCCGGGTGGGCCTGCGTGTCCCAAGGGAAGGCTCACGATGACAGCAGTTTGACATGGCATGCTATTTCGGGCAAGATCAGGAGGACTGCAGTTGATACAAATGAGGGGAAACTTTTAAAATATCTCATCCTTTTTGTTCAGCGTCACGGTCTCACCCAGGGACACACACGTGGACTCCAAGCCCTAACGTCTTATAGGAAGATGGGATGCCAAGTAGGGACGGTTGTTCTCTGTGCCCTTTCCTGTCTTACTGCGTGTGCCCTGCTTCTCCACTCCCTGCTGGCTTCTACCCAGTTTCCCAAGTTCGCCTTCAGTGCCCATCTCCTTCACTAAGTTGCCTCTCAATCCTCCCTCTAGAACTAATCTCTTCCTACTGTGTCCTCATAAAACTTTCATTTGTGCACCTTTAATGCCGTGCTGTCCAAGTTCGCCTTGTTTCATAATGAGTTGTGCAAACTGCCTCTGCCCTACTGGCTTGTAAGGAACTGCTTCTTGCCATCTCTGTGTCACGGTGACACCTATGCCGCATGCTGCTCAAATGAGCCACTCAATAAATATTCATCAAGTGAAAAAATAAATATTTGTTGGTGATAATTAAATTGAATGAGAGAACTTCATGGCCTCCAAGAGAGACTCTGCATCTTTTAATGGAGCATTGCTCTCTTCTCCTCCTATCACTCTGAAGGCTGTTTCATAACATTTCCTGCCAGGAACAGCTTCTATTATTAAATGATTAAGTGCCAGGGGAGCAGCGGCACCTTCTGTGATTAAGTACTGGGTCAAACAGTGATGAAGGGAAGCCCCCATTTGCTCCTAGTTTCTGAGGCGAGTGCTGTTGACTCTATTTTCGTTCTGCTTCTGCCATAAGCCAGCGTGATCCCAGTGGTGGGTTTGCTTTCCTTTGCCTGAGTATCCCCTCCACCTGGGCCACTTCTACAACCCATCCTATGTGGAATATAAGGCACATCAATGAGAAACCAGAGTCCATATTTCTAATTTGGAACCTGGGACTGTGCTGTCACTAGACTTCATGCATGCTTCTAACCTGCATGCATTCAGTAGTTGTACGGGTGAAAGCAGAAGGTGGAGGAAACATTTAGAGGTGGGATCACTGAATGCATCTCCTCTACAACTTGAGATCCACATTATCATCTAAGCAACTAATGAGAGTTCTCCAGATGTTTTTCTAAATTGCCTTTCCTTCTCGGGGATGTTATTAAATATCCCCTATGCTGGCTCTGCATAGCAAAGACACTTTCCATGGGGAAAATTCCAAATTGAGCTCTCAAGTACGTGGAATCATTCTTTCCATGGGGAAAATTCCAAATTTGGCTCCCGCGTACATGGAATCATTCTTATGGATGATTTTAGTAGACTTCCAAGCGTCCCAGCATCCTTTTCTCAGCTCCCTGAAATTCAGGCTAAAGTTTCAGGAATGGTACTTCCAGGAGATCCCAAAATGATAACTGTGCACAATACCTACTCTCAAGCTTTAGACTTTATAGAGGCTTGGACAGCATAAACACTTGTTTAAAGAATAAATGCATAAGCTAATGAATTAATGAATGAACACATCAGATAATGCCTTGTTAGAGACAACGTTTTAGTTCTTCGTGGTCATTTGATTCCTAAACACCCTGACATGGACGTACATTATTTTTTATCCTAAATTAAAAATCATAAAATGCTTCACCTGAAAGAGACTTTAGTGTAGACTCTTGATAACACAATTCTTGAAAGTCGTGGCCTGATTTGTTCAAATGCCCTTAGAAAAAACCTGCTTCTCTGACTGACATGTAGGTAAGGGCCTGGAGACCACCAGCTCTGAGGAATCAATTATAAGGTTTGCCCAACATCATACAGATCTCAGAGGTAGAACCAAGACTGCCGAGACACCAGCCTGGTGTCTTCTCCTACACAATACCTCCCCTTATGAGTTAAGAGTTGTTTATGGGGACTTATTAGGTAAAAGGACATCTCTCTGACACTAAAATTAATGGGACACAGACTTTAAGAAGTTTTGAACCAGACTTGAGGGTAGGCACAGATTTGAGGGTAGGTTCTCTTTATGGAAATATTCTAGCTAATAAATGAAGAAGGAATGATAGAATTAGACTTCACCATTTTGCAATCCCTAGAGAAATAATGGGTCCAGGCACAGACTCTCAATCTCTGACAATACCCCAAAGACACACAGAGAATTGGTACCTCCTGACAGAAGTACTCCACATTGGCCATGAATTACCCTTGCCAAAAAAAAAAAAAAAAAAAAAAAAAAAAAAATTGAGCTTGACTCTAAGGCAAGTCTAGAAAGCCAGAAATTACCAACTTACAAGAAATACAAGAAAAAAAAAACTTGTTAAACTGACACCATGAAAGTGGAATCAACAATATTCAGAGTGTACAAAGTCTACAGGCTCTCCAGCAAGTCAGTTGCAAGGAAAATCAAGAAGAAGGAGACGTGGATCTGTGATTTACAAGTGTGTCAGGAGACATGTCAACCAGTTTCAATGTATGGACCTTACTCCAGTTCTGATTAAAATAAAGGGCACTTTTTCTCTAAGAAAACACCAAACGGTGGAAATACACCAGTGCTGCTGGGGCCTTGGAGTAGGAGGCAGTGGCAGCTTGACCCCGATGATAGAGCTTGAAGAAGCAACACGAAGTTAGGTCACCTGGTCAAGAGCCTTAAGATCAAATCCCTAGGGGATATCTCTCTTTTCTTCTTGCCCATCAAGGAGTCATAAATCACTGACTTTTTCCTGGGGATGTGCCTCAAGGATAAGGTTTTGAACACAAGGATAAGGATAAGCCTTGGATAAGGCCATACAAGAGCAGATGTGCATTGCTCAGTGGACCAAGTTCAAGGCATTTGTCCCCATCTGGGACTATATGGCCATGTTAGTCTGGGCGTTAAGGGCTCCAAGGAGGTAGCCACTGCTGTGCTTGGGGCCATCACCTCGGCCAATTGTCCCCATGTGATAAGGCTACTAGAGGAATGAGACAGGCAAGTCCCACACTGTCCCTGAAAGGTGCCTGCCTCCACGCTGACAGCCTCATCCTACCCCCAGAGTCACCAGCATCATCTCTGCCTCTGTGCCCAAGAAGCTGCTGCTAATGGCCAGTATGGATGACTGTCACACCTTAGCCAGGGGCTGCACTGCCACCCTTGGCGACTATGCCAAGGCCATCTTTGATGCCATATCCAAGACCTACAGCTACTTCACCCCTGACTTCTGGAAAAAGTCTGTGTTCATCAAATCTCCCTACCGGGAATTCAATGACCTACAGAATCACACTAGAGTCTTCCCACAGAGGACCCAGGCCGCAGCTGTGGCTACCTCTGTAGTAGTTTTATACAAAAACAAACAAACAAACAAATAAACAAATAAAAATAAAGGGCAAAAATCTATGAGACAATCAAGGAAATTTGAAAGGTATATTAAAATACTAAGAAACCATGGATAACTTTTTAGGTGAAAAAATGGTATTGTGTTTACTCTTCTTTAAAGAATACACACTTTTTATACTTACATGCTGAACTGCTTAGGGATGAAATGCTATGATATCTGAGATATGCTTCGTGCTGGACGTGGGCAGAGACACCAACGAAACATGACTGGCAGTGAGTCAAGAACTGTTTAAGTAGAGCAACAGGTCTGTGGGGTCATTATCCTAATCTTTGTACTTACAACAGGCTTGAAATGTTCCATAATAAAGAAATTTCAAAGGTGTTTTGTTCAGAATTATAACAGAAAGATGGTTTTGCTCAGTTGCTAAAAGAAAAACAAACCCGAAAGGCAGGAAGGAATTTCACAGGAAGTTAAGAAGCTTTTGGAAATACAGGGAACCTTCATTATGAGTGGGGCATGAAGAATCTCTCAGAAGGGCTAATAGGAATATCCAATCTGTTTTGATTGAAGCTAGACTAGACAAGGACAGGGGACCTGCTGGTGGTGAAGGTGGTATCTCAAGGGAAAAGTATGGTTTCACTGACTTAGTCTCAGGTTCACTACATTATGAGTGGCAACAGTTAAGCCTGGCCTCTGTATGTTTTAACTAACTCAAAACAGGACAGTGTGAAACCATGTATTTTGCCATGTAATTAAAAGATCATTCCATAACCGCAAGATCAAAACCCAAATGGAGGGCACCAATGCCTGCCATCTTGAGTGAGCTTTAAAATACCCTTGTCCTTACCCCCATGATAGAGCTTTCCTAAAGCAAATCCAAATGCTTCAGGCTGACAAGAAGCCTCTCCAGATTACAAGTTGCCCCTGAAAGGAGGCACTGGCTTGCACTTTTAAAAGGTCACCTGTGACACTAAACCACCCCAAGACCATTTGGGAATTACTGCTGGGGTCATTTACTAAAACTGGTATTTGACAACCTAAAGAAATAAATATTCCCACAAATGGCTAAGGTGCTTATGCACACACTTGATGGCAAGGTCTTGTCCGAATGTCATGAAATCAAATATGTCATCAAATATGACAGTTTCCTAAAGGGACCCAAGGCAGGTAATGACCAATAATCAACGGGTCAAATGAAAGCACATGGAGGGATCCCAAAGTTTACTTCTGATTTCGTCCTTCAAAAACCCAATCCTATGCAGTAATCATTTTCCATTCAGTTCACATAAAGTCAAAATGATCTTTTATTCTGAAAGTAGTGACGATGATTTGACACCTATGAGTCATAAGTGGCCCTTTGTGAAGGGCCCCGTGACAATGCGTTAGTTCATATTGAAATCTCAGTGTGCCTCACACACTGTTCCCATCAGTCTCCATTCTTCATTGCTTCCAGGATGGCATTCTAGGCCCTGGCTTAGTGAGTGTCCTCATTTTCAAACCCAATATATTGCAACAAACCTTAAAAATTCTTAGGCAGTCACACATTTGCAATGAGATTTTTCTAAAGGGGAAACACATATATTTAGTTACTTGGCCAAATTGAGAAAAACGCTCAAAATGTTGGAATAGTGGGGCTCTCATTATTTCATTACTGCTTTGCTAAGGCATAGAAGTAGAGACAGTTTCCTTTGTCATCCCAGGGAGTGGTACACATTTACCAATCACGATGCTCTGCAATGAATGTCTAATAAGATACACTGGTCCTCAGGGTAATTCCAAATTCCTGCAGAGAAAGAGTTTGGCTTCTTCTCCTTTAATGGCTGCGTTTGGGGGATGAACTAAAATGGTCAACATTTTCAATACATCTTTGAGAAGGGTTAAGCACAAAAATCCCGTTAAACAATAATGGGATTTGTGTATGAAACATTACACTCTTTGAACGTTTTTGAGAAAGTTACTCTCCCCTTTCCCCTCCGACTAATAACAATTCAACATTATTTAACATAATCCTACTGACAGGTAATTTCTGACACAAAATTTATTACTGGCTAGCCCTTTGAGGGCGTGTTTCACTATTAATGTTTCCTTTTAAAAGCTATAGCATACATTAGATTCTCATACAGAGTTCCCCCATGTTTTCCTTGGAAACCCCTACTTTCTGTGGTATTTTACATTGCCCAAGTCTGCTTTAACTCTGTATCCTTAACACACACACACACCACGCGCACACACACACACACACACACACACACCACGCGCGCGCACACACACACACACACACACACACACACACAGAGTCCAGGTATACACTTAACATCGAAGCAATGTGTTCTACCATTATTAGGTTTACTTACAACTGAATAAGCAACATTATTACAGCACATACTTAAGAAGTTTCTCCTGTACTGAGTATACGATTGAGTGAGCTAGAATTTAATGTGATCACGCCTGGAAATAAGAGCTGCAGGCTCTGCTTATTATCCATATAGGGCCAGCGAGACCCTACAAGCAGGTACCCTAATTGGTGCTTTCAGTCTTTCACGATGCAGGACATATAAGACTTTTCAGAGCACACTTTTGATTCTGACTCATTCAGAGAAATGATTTTTTATCTGGTGAGTCAGCATGAGGCAGGTATTTTGCTACCTGTGCTAACCATACAAGGGCATTGCTACCTGGAGGGTTAGGTCATCTGCCCCCAGGAGGAAACACACACCATCTCTGCTTTTTCTGGAACTGCTTTACTGGCATGATGAGCTCATAGGCCGGAGTTGACTATGTGGTGTCCTTCCTTTGAAAGGGAAGCATTATCTAAATGGCTCACTGGCTGGCAAAGCAGCCAGGGGACAAGTGAAAGGAATACTCATTTGTTCATTCACAAATTATTTACTTATTCATTTGTTATTTCAGGGAGGTCATGTTTATTGAGCTATAATTTACAGATAGTAAAATTCACCCTTTTTAACATGCATTCTATGGGATTTGACAAATGCAGACAGTCATAAAATATCACTACAATCAATACAGAACAGTTTCATCACCTCAAAAAGTTCCCTCGTCCCCTTTGTAGTTAACCCCTCTCCCACCCACCACGTGTATTTTAAAATAATACTCAGATAACTTACTACAGAGGCATGAATTCACCTGCAGGTCCATTCATGGTCATCTTTATTCTTAACATAGTGGCAGGATTTACTGGTAATGAGATTCAGAGACCCTCAATAGCACTGGAAGATCAAGAACATTTGGGGGAGACCTGTTGCCTCACATGTACCCTAATGGATAACCTGTTTCTGTAGAGAAACACATGCGGGATAATGCCCCTATGTAAATTCTTAGCCCCCCAGCTCTTCCCCTAACTTTAACTGAAGACTAAGTTCCCCTCGGCTTCTCTCCTCGACCAAATGCTAACTGAGAAAAGCTGGGGCACACACACTCTGTCCCTGACCTTGGCTCCTACCTCTCTCCCCACAGACACACACGTATATGATTCTCTCTTTTACACATACACACTTGCATGCATACACGTGTGCCTGTGCACACACACAGACACACAGACACACACACACACACACACACACACACACATACACGGGAAACAAAGGTAACACAAAAACTGCCAAGACAGTCTGTCCTCCAAGGTGGTCATTAAACCTCTAAGGCCACGACTAGACCTTCCAGGCCCAGAAGCCCGGGATGAAAATCCCCCCATCCCGAGAAGTTGGAACTGATCCGAGGTCCCTGCACATTAGGGAAGAGTTAAATTCCTAGGTTACTGGGCCATTAGCAGCTCAGCCATCCATTTTTCATTTGAAGGAACCTTTTTAAAGGTTGAATTCTTATCTTCAGGAGGCCTGTAAATGCAGTTCTTGTGTTTTCATTGGGTTTATTTAGCCTGGGGGATTTAGGTCCCTCTGTTTAGGCAGTAAATTTTTCCCTTTGTGTGAATGTATGTGGTTAATATACTTAAAAATCCATCAGGCAAGGCTAACAAAAATGCAGCCGCCTTTACACAGCAGTTTTTGGCAAGGATAGAGTCACTCAGGACGGCGGTGCGGTGCTTATAATTGAATTGTGGTCACTAAGCCGAATGCTATCAACTTCTGTAAAAACCCAAAGCCAGATACCCCTGAGCGCGCCTTTCACCACCTTCCCTCCGGCCCCTTCCCCTTGCTGCCAGCTCCCCCCACTTACCCGGCTGGCAGAGTGGGACACAGAGAGAAACCCAAGACAAATCACCAGCAGCCATGGCTACAGCCTTTACACATGTGCCACGGAAGAGTGGGTGCAGGATCTGAAAAGACATGTGAAGACCCTAGGACACGACTGACATGCTCTCGAGGCCAGGGAAGGAGAAGCTGCTCATGAAAAGGGGGACAACAAAGGTCTTCTAAGGCACCCTTGGAACACTTCCAACTCTTGGTTGAGAACAATGTGCACATTTAGCCATTGGAATCAACACTGTCTGACATCAGGGGCACAGACCCCAGCTCCCCGCCCAAGTGCCCCTCGCAATGGTTAACTTCAGGCAATCTAGAGTCCGTTAGCCGACCTTCCTCCCTTCCTTCTCTGACCTCACGTGCCCACCTCTCTGTCATCTCCCTTCCTGGCACTTAGATCAGAGCCCAGTCAACCACAGGCCGGGGTGCACGACAGCTGTGGGCTTCGGCCAACATGCACGGGGCCTTCATACCTCGGTAGATATCGCTGCCGCAGGAGACCAGACTGCAACCACACGCTCCTAGGGCACCAGACTCAACAAGCTGGCCTTCGTTCCTGACAGACCGGAAACAAAAGGAGAAAACTCGCTCCTTGAACTAAGTCGTGGCAGGAGGAAAGGGGAAAAAATCCACCATACAACTCTCCCTAAGCTAAAGACAAAAGCATATAAAGCAAAAATACACACAAAAGGATTGTTCTAAAAACTACCTTTTCCACTAGGCTAAGGAATAGTGAAATATTTCTAATCCCTCCCAGGCATTGCATTTATTTAATAAATATCATTCTAAATGGGCACATGCTAAATGTAACAGCAATACCTGGGCTCTTAGCGCGCATAAGCCCATCCCATTGCCATAAAAAGGAGAGAGAAAGCATTTTAGACTCAAACACCATCCAAAGCAAATTCTGCTGAAAATGAGCTCCTGGAGTTAAGGAGCCTAGAGCAGGTGAGGTCAAGAGTTAGAAATTCAACAAGACAGAAACTACAAGCAGCCCAGCACAAATGGCTTCAGAGCATAAGACATACTGTCCCACATACCTAGGACCTAAAGAAAACCAAACTAAGCCATATCTAAAATGCATGAGTCAGAAGAGCACACATTTCTCAAAGATTAGACATACAACTTACTACTCAAGAACTACTGTGTTAATTAAAATTTTTGCTGCTAACCACTGACGGTGGCTGCAAAACTGTCTCAGGTCGACATTTTTCGAAAAAATGTATCTGCAAGGCTACCTAAAGTCATACCTCTGACATCCTGCTTTAGATGGTAAGCTCCAAGAGGAGTTATTTGACTTTCTCAATATAACCACACATACAGCATGATTTACAAGTTGGTCACCGATTAGGAATGAATACTGATGACTATTGTTATTAATTAATATTTATGCCAAACGTTACAAAATCTCCCCTTTTAAATTAATTTAAGAAGAAATGCAGAGATCCTATTCTTCTCATATATGAGCCAGACACTACTTAAGCTTACATATAACCAACAGTCCCTATCATTAACCTTTACTGACCTATGGATTACTCATATATCAACACATGTCACACCATCGTGTTGCCCCATGCTCTGAGAAATTTCAGAGCCGTGGTTTAAAGAAAAGTAGTAATGACTTCCGAAGGAGTGAACAATGAAATATGATTATCTAAAATAGTTTTAGGGTCATGGATATAAGTGTTTACACCCAGGATTGTAGTATGTTCAATGTGCTGTGCTGCAGGGAAGGAGAAAAGTCAGGGGCCAGGAAAGCAGGAAGACAGGTGTTGATATAATATGAAGTTTTAGAGAAGCATCCTTAAATTCTAACCTAGCTCTGACCATAGGCTAGTTAGCAGTTTTAATTATATCCTTTTTCTCCTTTAACATTCCCTGCCCCCCCACCCCAATCTTTGTTTAAAAAAAATAATAATAACATAATATTTATGTTATTGTCAAAAGGATCTTTCTGGCATTTTACTGCTGATACTACCACTATCAAAAAAAATCACAACAAGAAGAAAAGAGAAAAAAACAGAGAAGTATAGGGAAAAAACACTCCTTGTCCTGCCTTTTCTTAAAGAATGAGGGAAAGACACAAAGCAAAACAAAGAGCAAAAGGAGTTTGAGCATGTTCGTGTGTGCATATGAGTGTGTGTGTGTGTGTGTGTGTGTGAGAGAGAGAGAGAGAGAGAGAGAGAGAGACAGAGAGACAGAGAGAGAGAGACAGAGAGAGAGAGAAGCCTGTATGGTACAAGAGGAAGCCCTATAAGATCTCTCAATGCCCTAATGTCATGATTAATAAACAAAGCTCACAGCCAATGACATTACCCAGGAAATACCATGTCCTGTGCTGTTCAGTGTTTGTTTCAAAGGGCAAAGTCTGGAGAAAAACAAAGGAAGTAGGAGGGAGGAAGAGAAATTCATTTTAACTGTACTGCTGTGAGCTCTAAAAGCAAGCCAAATCCCAAGTCTGGCTTTTTTATTTTGTATTATTTACTTTTCAAGTATGCACATCATAAAGAAAAACCTATAGGCACTGGTCTTCCTTTGTGTAAGTCAGTGGTCTTTATCATTTCGTGGTTTGGCAAATAAAAAGGCATTAAGCCACTTCCCTTCCAATGCAGCAGACTCCCAAAGTTTCAGCCTGCAAGTGACTCAGAGTTGTGTACTTCATTAAAACTCTGAGATCCTACCTGGTTTAAGGTTTCCAGATCCATAAGGCAACAGATGAAACGAGTATAATTTTCGCGGAAAGTAAATCCAGTCTCATATTATGGATTGGATCTTCCTGGCATTTGTACTTCCCCTGGAAGTCCCTGGAAGTCCCTGGAAGGCCTCATATGCCCCCAGGACTTGTAGGTACACACTGCTTTGCTCCCACTCAAAGGACATGCCGTGTAAGGTCTCTCTTCTTCCTGTTTCCCCTTACAATCTGTCTTGTGTCCCCATATTTTATATATTTCTAAATTAGTTTTATCCTCAAGATTCTTTTTGGGGGGTATCTTTTAACTAATTTTCATCTATTTTGGCCCCCTCACCCATCAACCCTTACCCCTGCCTCTGGCAATCACCAATCTGTTCTCTGTTATCTGTGAGTTTGGTTTTTCTCTTTAGATACTACATTTAAGCGAGAACACAAAGTATTTGTCCTTCTCTGTCTGGCTTATTTCAGTTGCCCTCAAGATCCATTCATGTTGGCACAAATGGCAAGATTTCCTTCTTTGTTATGCCTAAATAATATTCTTCTCTGTGTGTGTGTGTGTGTGTGTGTGTGTGTGTGTGTGTCTGTATGTGTGTGTGTATGCATGTCTTTACCCATTCATCCACTGATGGACACTTACGTTGTTTCCATGTCTTGGCTCTTGTAAATAACGCCGCAATTGACATGAGGGGGCGGGCATATACCTTTTTGAAGCTTGGTATTTTTTTTTTAATTTTTTTTTTTAACCTTTATTTATTTTTGAGACAGAGAGAGACAGAGCATGAACGGGGGAGGGTCAGAGAGAGCGGGAGACACAGAATCGGAAGCAGGCTCCAGGCTCTGAGCCATCAGCCCAGAGCCCGACGCGGGGCTCGAACTCACGGACCGCAAGATCGTGACCTGAGCCAAAGGCGGCCGCTTAACCGACTGAGCCACCCAGGCGCCCTGAAGCTTCGTATTTTAAATACTAGTTAAAGGGCTGCCATTTAGCTAGAATGTCCCTGAAATGGGTCCAGCAAGACAATCAGAAAAATTACTTTTATAGTTGCCTCTAAAGCCTAACTAGAGAAGTCAGAATCTAGTTTTTCAAAAGGATCATTAAATTTGTCACAAAATAAATGACTATTTCTGACTACTGTATGTGATTAACATAAGATGGTATTCTGGAGACAAAAGAAAAGGGAAAAGTGGGCACACAGACAATGAAAAGCCACACTCCATCCAACAAAGTTTGCAAAGACTTAAAAAGAACCAGTTCTGACTGGGAACATTTTGTAATGGAGAAGCTGGGGGCAAATGAGTATGAGCCAAGTCTGCTTGCTGAGAACCCTTTTCCAAGGCTGAGTAGCTATTCTTATACCAAAGGTGAGCAGGTACACCCAATGTGTCTTCCAGGAAGGTCCTACAAAGGTGTGCAATTTGCACGAAAGGATTTGTTAGGTAATTATTCACTCTTAGCAAGACAATAATGAAATTAATATGTAAACATTTTTTCAAGTCAAAGTTACGGTTCTACTCGCAGGCATGAGATTATCTTGAGGAATAAAACGTAAACGTCTCTAAGCAAGTGGAACAATCCTGTTTTGTGAGATAAGTTATCTTTCAGTGGTATTGCATGGACGTTTTAACCTTATAAAACATGAAAAGTGGTGGTTGCTATCAAAATATTGTCCTGGAATATTGTCATGTCCTCTGTACTAAAGACAAAATTAAAGGATAAGTAAGGAGTTGGCAGTAATGCTTTTCAAACTGCATTCTTTTTTTTTTTCAGAGAGAGAGAGAGTGAGCACAAGAGCATGAGTAGCAAGAGAGGGGCAGAGAGAGAGAGACAGAGAATCATAAGCAGACTCCACATTGAGCCCAGAGCTCCACGTGGGGCTTGATCCCATGACCCTGGGATTATGAGCCAAAATCAAGAGTAGGAGGCTCAACCAACCGAGCCATCCAAGCACCCCTCAAATTGCATTCTACTCACAATTTTTAAAAAATCAACCTTATTGAGATATAAATTACATATAATCAAGTTTATTTCATTTTGAAAATTTATTTGAATTTTATTTAATTTTTATTAAATTGATTTACTTTTATTTAAAATGCATTTCAAGTGTATGGTTGTTGAGTTTCAGCAAGTGTCTACCCATATGTCACCATAAACACGATCAAGATACGACAGTTTTGTCACCCCGAAAGTTCTCTCCTGGAACGTTCCTGCCAGCCAACTCCTGAATTTCATGGAAGGAGAATCATACCAAATGCATTCTTCTGTGTCTGGCATTTCTAATCTCCATTTGCCAAACCCTCTATTTTGCTAAAAGTCCCATGCCCCTCAGTCCTGCGACTCACGGTCAGGAAATCAGCTTTGACTCTGATAACAAGACTAGAGATGGACGGATGCCACTTTTGAGAAAGTTGCTAAAATAGCAGGAAACAAGGGGCAGGAAGCAGCAAAGGTCAATTCCAGTTCATTTCCTTTTGGGGTATTAATTTTAGCACATTGTTTGGGTTTCCCCAAAAAGATATTTTTGGAATAAGGGAATTCCAAGCATGAAGGCCAAAAATAGAAAAGAAGACCCTTTGGATGTTCTTTCCCATACACGCCTTCAAGTGTTATATCTTTGACCAAACAGATGCAAGTAAATGCTTTAAGATGAAATCAGGGGGTGGGGGTGGGGGGTTCTCACAATATTTAGAAGAATTTGGATAAAATACAAAAGTACAAAGCAATTATGGATTACTTTTTTTCAAATCGACCAATATTCTTCTCACTTAAGGTAGAATTTTCCTGGGCTTATAAAGTAGAAATTTTCATTTGCCAACACTTAGCACCAAACATGAATAATTTCTTTTTCTCATTAGG
Organism: Panthera uncia; assembly: GCF_023721935.1. Taxonomy (NCBI): domain Eukaryota; kingdom Metazoa; phylum Chordata; class Mammalia; order Carnivora; family Felidae; genus Panthera; species Panthera uncia. The sequence continues at coordinate 115,508,271 of NC_064816.1, read as the reverse complement.
ACCACATAGGGTGATTTGGGTTGTGTATGATATCCAGTTCTGTATGAACCTGATACTCTATAAACCATCCCAACTTTAGAAAGGTACAAATTATCAAAATTATTAGGCTAGTCTTTTTCCTGATGTCTTTCAAAACTTTCCTGTGTGACTCAACGGTTTTCTTAATGAGAAAAGGTATACATTTTTGTGTCCTAAGTCTTTACATAAACATCAGCTCCTGTGTTCTACACTCCCTCAAGCTGCTGTCACATAATGACTGGAAGAGAATATATTAATTCTTCCACCGTCCTGGGGTATAATGCAAGTAATAAATCAGTTTATATCATTTTAAAAATAAAGCAATGGGACAGATTAGTTAAAAAATGGCTTATTTAGGAGTAATATTTGTCATTAAGAAACCCTCTACTTCAAATAAAATAATTTTTATCCCAATGATAGTATTATTTTAATCAAGGATGCTATAATAGATGAAAAAACAAAGGCACAAAACGTAAAACAGCCAACATGATTTATCTTGAGTAGAACTGCAGAGAGAACTGTACTCATGACTTTCATTATCTTCCTATTTTATTTTATTATTTATTTACTCACTTAATATTTATTAGTTATTATTTAGTGCCAAATTATCTGTGGAATTCATGCCCTATACAGAGTAATAGTTCCTTAATTGGACAGATTACCTGACCAATGAAAGAGTCAAAAAGTAGGTTAATCAAACCACTAAAACAGAATGAATGGTTAAAAGAAAAAAGTTTTGATTTCTCTGTATGGTAAGTCAGCATCAAGCACTACTTAATAGGCAATCTTGCCTTCTATTATCTAGTTCTATAGGGAAACATATACTCAAAAGATCAATGGCCATAAAAATGATTTCTTCACTGACATTTCTCAAGTCAAATCTCTCCCCCACATAAGCATCTGATGGCAGAAAATAAACCCAGATCTCACCATAAACATAGATTCTCTAAGATATCTAAAGCCAATAAAAAGAAAACAGAACTTAGCATGTTTCTTTGGTATCTGGGTATGTGCAGAGGCAGACGGTTCTGGTGAAAAGAGCACCAAATTTAAAAATGTATAACTAGTCCTTGATTCCTCACTTCCTGAGCTGGTGACCTTGAATAAATCATGACCCCTCCAGTCTTTCGTTTTGTATCTGTTAACAAAAAAAAAAAAAAAAAAAAAGTAGGTGGAGGGTGTCATACCTGCCCTACCTGGATATAGATAACAAAAAGATTCACATGAAATGATTTTAAAACTTCTTAAGTGTCACATAAATGCAGAGGCTTAGCACCATTTCATGCACACCTCTTTATAAATGCCGTCAGCTACCTGCAGTCTGAGGAAAGCACTGCCCTTAAACTTGCAAAACAACCCAGCCCTCAGCCACAGATCTCCTGCGGACACATTCCTCCTTACATCAACAATGGTTAGACCTCTGCGAATACATTTACCCCTAAACCCACAGCAAAACCTTCCACGCTCTGTTATCGAAACTAAAAGCACATCTGGCTGTAACTTACCAGCCAACTGACAGACTAACCAACTAACTAAAAGGGGACATAAATCAGCATGTTCAGTAAGCTTACCAGGTTTTGAACCAGAATGGAAAAAAAAAAAAAATCCAAAATCCAAATCCAAAATAAGGCCAGACAAATCAGCTATTATTCCTCAAAAACATCATACTCCTTGGAAGATCTACAAGCTAAATACAAACTCCCACACCAGGATGTCACACACATTCAGACCGTAGTCACTGCTCATTAGCGGTCACTGCCAACAAAGACCTTCTTTGAGACAACTTCCACCTGGCTGGGGAGCCCAAATTCTGAAGAGTCTACTGCGCGCCAAATGCATCTCCTCCCTGTTTTGCCATCTGGTTGAGATAGGAAGCTTACAGGAATAGTGATAAGGGAGCTGGTATTGCATGGAACAAGGATTCAGATGAGCGACTGCCCGATTCCTCTTAAAATGTGATCAAAAGGCCCCCCATAGATAGGCTGTGATCAAAACAAAATATATTGGGTCATATTGGCTGAGTTCTCAAAGGCTGTGGAAAAGTTATTCTGCATGTTTTTTAGAGTCCGCCTAATTACCCATAAAGGTTTCTGTCACTGAATCTTCATCTGGAAGCAACGGAAAATAGCAAATTTATGAAATTTGGAGTAGTATACAGCTGCTGACCCTAAGATGCTCATATTCAAAGAGCTGTCCGTCAGTCGGTCTTTTAAGTGATTACCTTATCTTGTCGTGGTAGTATGGTGGAAATCAGCAAAGCTAAAAATCAAATTAGGAATAAATATACCTTTGATTTTTGAACTTTTGATTTTCAAATCATTACAGATTCACAGAAAGTTGCATAAAACGTACAGGGAGTGTCTTCACCCGGTGTCTTCCAGTGGTAACACCTTGCACGATTATGGTGCAACATCAAAACCAGGAAATTGACATGAGTACAATCCACAGAATTTGTCTCTACAGTTTTACATGCACGCGTTGTGTGTGCGAATGTATGTGTGCGTTTAGTTATGTGAAATTTAACGCATGTGTAGTTGTCGCCACAATCAAGAGCTATTCTATTATCATAAACACTATTCGTGATACCCCTTTATAGCCACCGCCAGCCCTCCCACCAACCCTAACTCTTGGCAACCACTAACTGGCTCTCCATCTTTACAACTGTGTCATTTCAAGAATGTCATATAAATGGAATCATTTAGTTTGTAATCTTTTGAGGCTAGCTTCTTTCACTAACTATACTTCTGAGATCCAAGTTGTTGTATGTATTCACAGTCTATTACTTTTTATTGCTGAATAATATTCCATGGTATGGATGGACCACAGTTTGGTTTACTACTGACCTGCTGAAGGACATTTGGAAACACACCCTTATTTTAAAATAGTCCAAATTTATGAATTCTGAAACAGATCAGATTAGTAGTATAAAGCAAATATTTATCTTTAATGGAGAAAAAAAATATGTCACGCCATAATCTATTCACAGATCTATCCCTGATTATACAAAAATATTATGCACTCATGTTATGGCTTTTACCTTTGGTGCCCATATGAAGTTCTCAATAATACGTCCTAATTTTCTTGTACTTAAAAACAAAAAGCAAAACAAAACAAAACAAAAACCTCTAGCAAAAACTTTCTGGCCTCCATAGAGTCCAGAATTTGAAGAGGCACGGAAGAACTGAATTAACATTCTCCAAGAGAATTGAGTAGTCTTGATCTGCCTTGCTTAACTTTTCAGCCATTTTGTGCCCTGAAATATTCCCACTGTAACTAGCAGCTCCAAGTGTAGACTTGTCTTCCCTTTTCTGCCATTTTAGGCCCTTAAGACACCACACATATGAGCACTTACCATGTGCCCAGTGCTTGTGGATTAACTCCGTACATTATAAATACCCTTGCAAACTGCCTCTATCATTATTTCCATTTCACAGATGAAGAAACTGAGCCCCGGAGGGAGGTGAGGTACCTTTCTCCTGGTTGCATATCTAGCAAATGATGGATTTAGGATTCAAACCCAAGGGGACTGATTCTAGCACCTGTTGCTTTGACACTGTGCTCCCACTATTTTGACAATTTCAGAGTATGTCCCTGTTTTTTCAGTTTGCCAAATGATGCCCTTTTTTTTCCCCAACCATTCCTCCCATTTTTGTTTCATATTGCTCTTATTCGCATGGTTTTTCTTTTCTTATTGTTATCTTCTATGTCTCTAGAACAATTCCTATATTACACACCCCCATACACTAAAACAGAGAGTGTCTATTAAAGTTCACCATGTAGATCCGGGCATCACCTCCCCTCCACCCCAAATAAAAGAGAGATGAGAGAAGGTCTAAGGATCCTCTAAGATGAAGACCAATATGGTGATTATTTGAAGGGAGATAATCCTGTCTTGGAGATTTTATATGTTTCCTTCCTTTGGTTCTTTGGGTACCTCATTTTGGACTGAATACACCCAAGAAGAAAGTTTACAGGGAAAAAGGAAAAAAAATGTGAAGCTCCTGTTGGTGAAAATGACCCTTTACAGAAACTCTAGAGTGGCGGGGGTGGGGTGGGGGGGGGGGCAGGGGGTGGAGCGGGGAGAGGCAAAGAGGCTGTTGAAACTCTTAGCTGAAACTTGTTAATTTGGGTTGAGTTGTTTATTTATGTGTGTGTTAGTGAGTCCCTCAACTCCTCTAGAGGAGACACATATTTAAAGACCTTAAGACATGTATTGAAGGTATTTTTTTCAATAGCTTCCATGCCTGTCTCTCACCCATTTGGCTTTCATACAATCTGGACTGTGCTGGTGTCCACAATTTTTTCACATTTTACCTTTTATTTGTGATAGAATATAAATACAAAAAGTGTGCCTTTGCCTTGCACCGAATCTTGAAACAAAGAAAAAGCTTCAAAAGATTGTCTGGCCTGCAAAATTTGGCTCTCTCGCGAAAGTTGTGCATTAGCCAGCAACTTCTCTTCTCCATCCCCTCCCTATCATCCTTGGTCCTCGTATAATTACATTTAACAAACACAGGCATTTGCCTGCTACAGTGAGTTTTATCACAAAGGGATTCTCAGGAAAACATGCTACAAAGACTGCCTCTATGAAATTACTCCAGAGGCCCACTGTCTCATCTTCACAAGGCTGCTTGGATCAGTGCTAAGTCTTGTGCCCGGATGCTCGGCCGGGTACGCCAAGTATATGTCAGGGTAGTTTTGCCCTGCTTCTCTCCTTCCGGTTCAGCAACGCCTGGATTCAAATAGCATTTTCTTTCCAAGCCAAGGCACACTAGGGAACTGAAGGAGAGGCAGTGGCAAGGGAGAGAGAGGACCCAAGGCAGTTGTAGGGTCACAGAGACATAAAGGGTGGGGTATAGAACTGCAGGTGGGAGGAAAGGAAGGGAGGAAGCGGACATCTCTATAACGTAAAGACTACCTCCAACCTTCAGAATCCCCCACTCCTACACATAAGCTCCTCACCACCAACACCTCGGTCCCACCCTCTCAATGTGGCATGGCCCCTTTTAATAACTCAATTATTGATTCCCTGTGATCATCACAGGAAGCAGAAATTAAATCACAGGTGGCATTTCTATAGAGGCAGGTCACATCACAAAAGGACAGACAATAGATCATTGTGGAATGATTCTCATATCCAGGTGTTGACTCAATATTCCTGACGTGTTAGATGGCTTACAAGGACAATACGCTGATCCAAAAAAAAAAAAAAGAAGAAGTTGTCACTAGAGTCATACAGAAAAACTGAGTCTGCCCTGGGACGTTAAGAAGCTCCTTATTGATAAGATAGAAATAGATTGTAGAATTTTATTAATTTGCAATAGTGCAGAGCCACGGAGCTCTTTCCCTATACACTTAAGGACTCATCTTTACAGAGGCTATGCTGTGAAACGGGGTATGTACTTTGGCTGGATGAAGTATCCATAAAAGACCTTCCAAATGTATCCCCCCCATCTCCCTAACATACAGTCTCTTGCTAACATCAGACCAAAATGCTTGCAAATATCATCTTGTAAAATTACTTTAATATTTCCAGACATCCTCGTGGATGGAGTTTTCATTAGTGGGTAAGCACAAAACCCAAGAATACGTATTTATGAGTTTATTTTCACATTTCTTAAAATTAGCATTATTTGAGGAAGAATATCCGAAATAAAATGTGAGATAATACAGCGTATCTGTTTCACCCACCCTCCTCTCATCTTTCCTGTATACACTTCAAATAAACTCAAAATGAAACTTAAAGAGACAGACTTGAGCTGTAGTAATTTAGTTCAAAGCAGGGGCTTCAATCGCCTCCTACAGATCAAATTGCCAACACAGCTTGAAGAAAAGGGAATGGTTCTAATCTCACGTAATTTACTGTACAAGAGCAAGCATCTTTTGCATACAGAAAATTCTCATCGAAATCTGTCAGTCCACAGAAGAGGAGGAACATTGAGGTTGTGTATCAGACCGTACTGAGTCAGCAAAGCTAGGAGTCTCATTTGCCTTTTCTGTCGCTTAAGATACAACTAATAATAATGTGATTTAACCCTCACTTTTTAAACAAATGAAGATACTTCTTTCCATTAAAGTATACCATGGAGCATAAAAATAATCCTGCCCTACTTCACAAGACCCCCTTTAAACTCAGTATGGAAAACTCACCAGTTGTACCTACGTTGCCCTTTTTAATGCTCTCAGGTCACCCCACATAATGCAAACTAGGCAAAGCCAACTCAGCAGAGGGATCAATGTTCAGATAAGGTCATGATGGACAGTGAGACGGAGAAGGGGTTTGGCCCACAAGATGCTCAACTGTAAGTTTTGTATTAGGGGTGAGTCATCTTACACTAGTTTAATGGATTCGCCACTGCTAACTAACCTGGGACAAGGAGTGGCCAAATGCATCATGAGAAGTTGTGATAATTCTTCAATGAAGTCTAATGACCACAGAAATAATTCATAGGCCAAGTGTCTGATGATGGCCCAAGGGGAGCTTTAAAAACATTTTGCCACACACAAAAGGGTCTAGTAACCCTCAAAATGATCACCCATCCTTTTTACACATCTCTTAAATGACATGATTCATTAAAGTGCAAGTCCATAAATAAATAAACCTTAGTTCTAGCTCTCTGTCCTGCCTTTTCCTTTGGAGGGAAGTCGACATCAGTTTGCCGAAGAAGTACAATTCTAGGTTCATTATCCCACCTTTTTAGAATTCAAATGTAGTGCATTTGCCTTTCCCTCCACGGGAAGGCAGTCCCATGAGGTATGTTGTCTCTCTCCTTGCTGTTTAGCTCTCCTATGCTTTGGAGTCCATCCTTACTCCCACACAGCCTGGGGATCCCCCGCAAGCAGAGCCAGAAAGGTGCAGCTACGTTGTGGCTCATCAGGGTCCTAAAGTCAGGAGACTGAGGAGGCTCCCAAGTTGAGGTAGGGATTGATGTGGTCCTAGGATGGAACTAGGGACAGGCTATTCACTCCCTGTTGATCTGGTGAGACATCAAATTAAAAGAAACATCCAAATCCAAGTTGGATTCTTCCAAAAATTATATGCATGAAATATGACCTGTATATAGGCCAGACCCTCCAGGTCCACTCTATCTTTCCCCATCTGGCATCAAGTCTCTCTAAACACTCCCAAAGGTATGGTTATCACATTTTATTGGTAGAGAATGTGCTGGAAACGACATATCATTCGGAGTCCCTAGTGGACAGTTGAAAACTATCATGATAGAGTAAGCAGGACCAAGAGATTGGCCTTCCATTTGCAAAGAGGTGTGCTCTTCTCTTGTATCGCTCCTGAGAGAACGCCTGCTCCTGGTGGCCTAATGTCTACGTGTCATCAGAAAGCAATAACAGAGGGTCAAAAGGAAGGCCTCATGCAACTCATTCTCATCCAACCCTTAGGCTCCAGGACTGTCCCTTCAACATGCATTTCATAACTGGGAAAGAAAAAGAGCTGCACCACTTATCCTGACAAGGAGACACTGGATCCCGTAATTTCCAAGTTTGCCTTAGGAAAGTTCAACTCTCCATTCGCCACATCCTTGAATTCAGGCTAGAACATCATGCATTTCAGGTTTCATATGAAATCATGGGCTTGGTCCCAGGGCAAATTTCACCAAGGAGTAGGCAGGAATCAACATCATATGGTGCCATCTTGGCTCCAAGACTTACAAGTCATTAGATAAACTGGGATCCTTCTCGCTATTGAAAATCACCATCATGTGCTAATAACGGAAGTGGTAGTAGTAATAATAATAACAGCAAAGACTGTTGCATCCTTGTAATGGACATAATGCTAAATACTTTACATATGTATTATCTCATGTATTTCTAATGATAGCTACATAAGTTGATTGCCGTCATCCACACGTTAGGGATGATGTAACTGAGGCATGGAGAAGGTAAGCATGTCCAAGGTCACATACTAGTTATTGGGTAAGGCCAGGGCTTAGGCTTAGGTCCACACCACTACAAGTTCATGCTCTTATCCCATTCAAAAGACTACACATGTGGCTAAAGGAACTTGTTTTAGCTGGACAGGGAAATAGGAAGAAACAACATTAGTGCATCCTCCTTTCAATAATTTAATATGAACTGTTCAAAGTGAGCAATTGAGATGCTTCTAAGTGTCTGTGACTCACTTCTTTTGGATTCCAGAGTGCTGTTATGGAAATAAGTTGCAGTGTGGATCATACTTTTCTTATAATATATGCAATGCAAGAAATTCAGTGCTGAAATATGCAGGGTGGTTGGCTCCTTTCTTTGTCCTCTGGAAAGAGTAAAATTTCCATTTGTTTTATTTAGAGCATCTCTGACTTTGAAGTGATCACCTTTATCTTGCTTCCTTTGGCCTGGAGCCCCAAATATTTAGTTAAAGCAATTTGGGGGGATTACTCACTCATCATGTTTGATTCGGGGGAATATTCTCCCACCATATTCCATGGAGCTGCTGCACACCTCAAAGTCTCATAAAAATGGTACCATATTGTCTCTGAGAAGAATCTTCCAGTTAGACGGTGTGGCCCCTTTGGGAGGGGTCGTTGAAATTGCAACACTTAGGTCCACTGGGTAGAGGGAGATGCATGACGTTGTGATTTAGGAGGTCTTGGCCCAAACGCTGTGGTAGGCATGATGAAAGTGAGGCCAAGGATCATATTTCCCAAGGAACCCAGAACACCATACCAGAGGTGGGCGTATGATATCCGTCTGCTGAACTTGTGACGCCAGAGAACTTCAACTGGAGTAACATGAAAACTGGCCTGGCCCCTCCAATTTCAAAAGCATCAGTTCCTATCCCCTTTGCTTTGATGGTGTGCAAAATAGGTCTGAAATGTGATCTCTAAATTATTCCCAAGGTTGTCGCTGCCAAAAGAAAGAGCCATAAGCCAGACCTTTTTCCATGTTCAATCTTCATCACCAGCTTTGAAATTAAGACCACGTTGGTGGGAAGGGTTGAGAAGCAGAAAGAGGAGACCGCTTTTTGTTCAGACTTTGGCTAAAGTTAAAAGTGATTTATCATTTTTGCACAGCTGGGTGCTTGCTATATAAAGTGTGACACATAAACAGAACCCACCAAAGAAAGTAGGTACACCCTGGGACTTGAGGTAGAAGCGGTAAGAAATGTTGAATATTTAAAACTTTATTTTAAATTAGATCATTGATTGGTCATGCATCCATTTAGGCAGACAGACAGATGCTCTCCAACCCAATCCTTAAAGTTTGAGTGAGCTTACCATGGGATGGTGATACTCCCAAACTTCCAAAAAGTTTCCAAAAAATGTTCCCAGATCTTCCTAGCAGAGTCAGGCTCCCCTATTAGATGCTTTCATAACATGCATTTGTACTTTAGAGGGTTACAGTTTCAAGGTATTTGTATAAATATCCAGCTAATGCCCGTCACCCTCACTGGACCATGTATTCCTTGATCATGTCGATTTATTGTTCTCTCCATTATGTTCCACAGAGCCCCGCACATGGTCTAACGCATGATATGAAATAAATATACAAATCATTTATTTACATCTATAAAACCATATGAAACATATATGAAAATAGATATGTTTAATATATAAAATATATCTTTTCATAGAGAACACAGACATTGGATAGGGGGGGATAGAGGGTAGGCGTGCTCCAGAGATATTTGAATGATGAGTTTAAGAAGCTGAAGGATGTTCAAGGACTGAAGTAGGGTGTAAGGAGACCGTTGGCAGCTCATGCCCCTGAACCATATGAAGTTCAGAGAATGTGGTACCTTTATGTAACCAGAGTGGCTTGTAGAGGCTGCTGAACAGAAATTTTAAATTCTAGCAGAGAAAACAGAATAAGAAGGAAGACTTCAAACTCTTTGTAAGTCAAGGATTTGGTTAGCCGGGCCTCATACATATGAAGGATCTTGACAATGATTGGGTTGTCTGAAAGGAGATGCTGACATCGACTCTAATACTAAAAAAAATTGTTATTAGACAGAAAATGGATTTTTATCCTTAAAGTGAATCAGGGTTCTATTCTGCCTTGCTCTACTCACCAGGTACTCTTCAATAATTATCTTATTATCTTATTACTTATTGTCTACTGAGCTCCAGGTACACAATGTGCCCAATCTAGCTGGGTAAGTGACAAAAGTCACACAGGCATGCTACAGAAAGAGGGCAGAGTTGGCCTGGGGAAATCAGAATAACCTGACAACTTTTCTAGAAAGTTCACTGTACCTAGACTAATAACCTGAGGAATGTTTTGGAGACTAGGCAGTCTATGTTTACCCAGGCCTTAAAGAGAGTTAAGTGGGCTGTAATCCTTGTAACCAGAGTTGTAGAGGGAGGTAACTAGATTTTCCCTTACCTTCAAGTCAAACAGGCATCATATTCATTGAGTGTCTGAATCCACTTCTCCCCTCTAATAACAGAACAGGACTATGAAAATAGTTACCTAGTCTAAGATACTTTAATGAACCATTTGACCCTACCTATGAGGTTAAGAAAAAGAAACCAGTGATAAGCTTTACCTTTTTACTTATACTTTATAATTTTAAATATTGCTTGGGGTTTCAAGCAGGCAACACTGATACCAGTTTTATTGTATTAGGAGAAAGGTGACCGCTTTCTCATCCTCTGGGGAGGAGTGTTTGCGACAGTCAGGCAGATGAGCTTGGCATTGCCTGCGGAAGAGATCGACAAACTGGCTTCCCACTGCTCCAGAAGGAACCCGCTTCTGGAGGGCTCAGGGGAGCCCCTTCACCCACCGGTGGTTACTCGGCTCCCTGCGGCTGGTGATAACCTCCCAGGAGTTTTCGAATAAAGTTTCTTCGCAGAGTTTCACTCTTTCACACTTGGCAGGCTTCTTGTTGCTAATGGATCTGAAATTGATGGGTCCTTCCTCCTTTATTTCTTTGGATCTCTGACAAAGTCAGCACATTCCGGGAAACGGGGCAGGTGGTTAGCTGTCACCTGTGGCACATCTCAGCAAGCTGCATTTGTCACACCCCGTGGCTCTCCCATCAATTCCAAGTGGAATTACATGGAAGTAAATCCCCTTGCACATTGACCATCACTTTTAGATTTTATTCACAGAAGTGTCTCCAGGCATGGGTCGACCATACTGAGCATTCTTCTGGAGGCATCTTCTGTGTGTGCACAAAATGCAATTCAACCAACGCAAACGGGGCAATGATTGGAGCATACTGGAGCTGTGCACGGTGGTTAAGTCTGAAAGCATCAGCATCAATGTCAAGCCTCTTTTGGTGAGAGGCGGAGAGCTTGGGTGGAGGTTTATGCCATTTGCTCTCATGATCAGCAACCGGATTGGTCTCTGAGATGTGGTAACTTGCTGAGATTCTGCGGTTGTGTTGCTGTTCTGCATAGCAGACTACTTGCGTTGGAATGCTGGCCCTGCCATTTATTAGCTATGTGACCTCGGAGAAGTAATTGACCTGTGCCTCAGTCTCCTCATCTATGCAGTAGGGATCCTAATTGTATCCCCATCGTAAGGATGAGAAAACTGAGGCACCTAGAGATTCAGTAACTAGGTTAGGTACGTGGAACTCAGTACACGGAGTACACCTAGAACACTGCCTGGTACACAGACCACACTATTGTTGCCTCTGCTTCTCATGCTTCGGTCACCCTTCACAAGCCCGTGGGAAGTTCAGGCGGTGGCACTCAAACGGGTTTGTGGCTCCACCTCCTTCAGTATGAGGCTAAGTGACCCATGCAGGATTGAACCCTTGACCTCTGTAGGTTTAGCCCCGCGCCCTTGCCCACCGAGCTAACTGTCTTAGACAGGGCTACTAACGACCAAGCTAAAGGATGTCAACCCTCTTTGTTCCTTCACCCCAAATCCCTCCAAGATTTAAGTATACCTTCTAGGTCAATCTGTCTCAAACATTTGCGTAAGAAGTGAAAGAAGTCAAAGTGCCCACTGCTTTACTCAAAAGTTGAAAGTGGGGGTACTGGTCTCTTCCCCCACTGGTCCTGCACTCTATTCCCCCCAAGTTCTTTGCAAGAAAAAAAATTATGTTGGCCACAGTTGCAATCAGTTTTAATTCATTCTTTATTGCTGCTCTGGTTTTGTGTTATTTGAGCTGGTTTAACTGTTAAAAGCGTTTCAAATGTTCACATGGTCTGCATTAGGTTACCGAATTAAAACAGGAACAGCCGACCAAATGTAGCTTTCTGAAATGCAAACCACATGAGTTTGATTTCTTTGTGGTATAACTTTAATTGGGTTCAGAGGTCCCCGAGACTTACCTGTCTATCTGCTCCGTGACGGCCTGATCTGATAAGGCTAACCTAAAGGGGCTGAGGGATCCTAACTGCTCCAACTCTAGTTTCAGAACCAGCGCTGCCCAACCCACCCCCCCCCACCCTCCAACCCATTTGTGACCATCTGAACTTGAACTCAACTCAGTGGAAATCGCGGCACACTCTCTCAGGGCTTCTTTATTTGCTAACCTCACTAGTACCTGGCACACAACAGAGCACACAGTTCTCATGCACAAAGTGCTGGGAAATTGCTAATAAGGTATTAGTGACCTAAAAGAGTTGTCACTTTTCTCCCTCCCCTACACCCCACAACCAATTATGCCTACTATCTGCCCTCAATAGAAAGAGGGCTTTAGGCTCAGGTTGTCCCTCTTTGGGTCCCTTTTGATGGTACTTTGTGGCCAGTCTTCCTTGGACGCTGCCACCTTCTGGAATAGCTTCCACAGCCTCTAACTTTTCCCCTTATCGTTGCTGAAGGCAAGTGGAAGCAAGAAGCAACTCATTTAGTTCCTTGGGAGAGCAGACTTCCCCCATAAAGGTGACTAAGAAATAATCACATGACCTAAGCAAATCTACAAATGTTTTCTGAGTATTACAAGCAGGGTACCATACGAGCCACCGTGAAAGGTGAGGCTTGGGAGGGAAGGAGAGAGAAAAATCAATCGAACATGTGGCTGATCTAAGATGGAAGGCAATGGAGAAGAGAAGCCAAGAAGTCTCCTGAGTTTTAGGCCTGGCCGTTTGAAGGGATGGTATTACACTTGAACAAAAGAGAAACCACCTTGTGACTTCAAGCCTCAAAGGAAACCCTGGGAACCATGTGATGGAAACACGATGTCCTTTGGTCATTCCTCTTCCCTGACTAAGGCATGACTCTGGGGACACAGGACAGAGACAGTGTGAGGAAAATCCAATGGTTATCCTGTCTGAGGTAAAAGTAGACATCTCAGTTGAGGTTAAACAGTGCTCATTTCCACTAAAACAGTGGGGGGAAAATACATGGTTCAGTATTTCCTCAAAAGTTCACTGATCACACAAAAGATTGGCTTTGGCCACCTGAAAAATGTTAAAGTCTTTCTAAATTAACTATGCAAGCATGTACACTTACCTCTAACCACTCACGGCGCTGGTGTTTGGATGGCAATAATGATAATAGTTAATGCCATTGAGTCTATACTATGTGCCAGATAATTTTCACCCATTATCTTACTGAATCATCACAACCTTAAGTGACAATATCATCCCCATTTTAAGAGATGAGAGAAGAGAGGCACTGAGTGATATAACTTGCCTAGGCTCAATGTGACTTGAGTTTGAATTTAGGTCCTATGATGTCAAAACTCGTGTCCCTCACCACCACATATACTTCCTTTCCTATTGGTGCAGCAACAGGGGACTTAAGACAAAGGAGGTGAACACAGAGACGGTAGAAGGAGCTGACGCAGTCTGTTTGCAAAGTGAGGCCTTTAACATGCAAGCCTCACACCCTGCCTTGCTCTCATGGCTCCTTCCTAACTAGAACAAATATGGTAAGGTAGAGGAAAAAGGTGAGGTGAATACGCATCACCTAAATGTGCTAACTTCAGATATCACACGATATTTTCCATTTTGATGATTAGCTGTTGATAATGAGAAAAGCCAGGAAGGAAAGTGACATCCTACATTAAAAGTGGCCACAAACATACCTGGGATTTATACATTTACTCTTTGTCAACGTCAACAACAAAAAAGAGCCATAAACTTATCGTGAGCCTTTTAGTGATACCGATGCTGAAGGGGTTAGGGGCGAGGTTACGGGTGTCTTACCATTTACTTTGAAATACATCAAAAGGTAAGATGGATCGATGTATGAATGCAGGGACAGATAAATGTATAAATATATGAAAAAGCACATATAGTTAGGTGGAATAGTAGAATCTAGGAGGCAAACAATTCTTTAAGCTTCTTATATTTGAAAATTTTCATGATAGAACGTCAGGGGGACAGGTGACCGTTGAGTGAGGCTCACATTTCTGGGCTGCTGGTTTCCTGGCACCACACTTGAGTTTCAGAAGCTGGGCAGGCTGGTAAGAAGACAGAAACTACATCCTTGGTAAGAAAGCCAGCAGGGGCCAATAATTATATGTCCCTTCCGGGAAAAAGAGAGGCTTGGAGAACAACTCCTTGACTACTTCTAGCCCGGATCCCCAATCTCGAGAAAGACTGTCATGCCAAGAGGGAACAAATACATAATGGAGGCAAAGAGTGGCCCACGCAGACCTGGAAATGGGGGTGGGACCTGTAAGCGGTCTTTTTCGGTTCTGCAACCTAGACTTGGAAGGTTTGTAGATCCTCAGGAAAAAAAAAAAAAACAAAAAACAAAAAACAGGCCCTTAGTCAGTGTTTTCCCAATGAAAAACTGACTGAATGAATGATAAATATTTTGTTGAATGGTCGCAAAGAAGATACAAACACTTATGCACCTCCTTATCTCTCTTTTGATCTCCCACTCCTTAAACGTAGGGACTCTGCATATACATGATGCCTCTTTTCAACTTTTCTATATCCATATGTATAAAAGCACTTTTAAGCGTAGAGTCCTCCGTATTGTGTAAAGTGCTGGGTGTTGGAGGAGATATAGGAATGAATAAACCACCATTTTTGTTTTGAGGACTTAAAGCCTAGAGAAGCAGATGAACACCGGGTAGGTAGAATACCAGGTCGGAAAGAGTGAGCGCCATGAACAAGAGACCTCACATAGTTTTGCTAAGGTCTGACTTTTACAATACGAGTCCTGCATACTATATTCAAGCCATCAGAAAACACTACTGCTATCTACAGGAAATGGCCCCATCCTAGAGAAGGTGTGATCCAGGACATCAGAGGCCAAAACTCGAACTCTGAGCTGTAAATCAGAGCCATCTGGAGAGCCTAAGGTGGTTTCTCTATTTTGATCAGAAGTGTGGTATTTTCCTTTTGTGTCAAGAGTTTGAGATTTCGCAGAGGGGTCAGGAGGCCTCCCCTAAATAGCCCTGGAGTTCTGATCTGCATTGAAGGGGCCTTGTAGCATCCTTCGGTGCACTAACTAACATAACCAGACACGTGTTGGTAAAACCAGGTGACGGGGAAACTGGTTGGGGAGCTGGATGGGGAAAAGACTAACTCAGTGCCTGTGAAGAAATTTTAGGAATTGAAAAGGAGGTAATGTTTTCCACCACAGGGTATCCAGTTGGAGACTGGTCTGAGCTGGCTCTTGTTTTATAACCTCTCGACACATGTGTGTAGTCAAGGCTGAATTTAAAACCTATACCGTGAACCTTCGGAAAATAAACCACATTAAACAAGCACAAATTGAAAATATTACACAAGAGATTTCACAGGAAATTGGTCCAAATTTAGCCTCGCTCTTTATGTATTTAAGCCTCTTATTCGTCACTTAGAACTTTATATCGGGATTTTAATATGAGTCTGCCCTCCCCTCCCACCCCCCCATCCACCTCCACAATGGCCTGCTTAGTTTTACAAAACTGATTTTTTTTTTGACTCCCAAAGAATCCTGCTACCATTGGCCTGCTCTTTCAGTGCTCATTAACACGTGGCCCAAAACGCTACACTGATGACACACACACTACCAACGGTCAAGTGAGGCTGAACATATACCTAAAAAACCCACTACAGGACCAAGGCAAGCTTTATTTCTCCCTTCCTAGTTTGTGACTCGTGCAAGAAGCACTCTGTGCCGACAGATTCAGACACTGACTTTCTTTAAAAGATGGCAGCAAACGGGGCACCTGGGTGGCTCAGTTGGTTAAGCGTCCGACTTCGGCTCAGGTCACGATCTCACAGTCCATGAGTTCGAGCCCCGCATCGGGCTCTGTGCTGACAGCTCAGAGCCTGGAGCCTGCTTCGGATTCTGTGTCTCCCTCTCTCTCTGCCCCTCCCCTGCTCATGCTCTGTCTCTCTCTGTCTCAAAAATAAATAAAAACATTAAAAAAAAAAAAAGATGGCAGCAATCATGACAAATGTCATCAGCGGCAAACCACCCCGTTGTCTTTCAGTCTCGTCAAGCATTCTCTCGTGCTGCTTTCCTTTCTCCCAAACGTTTTCTTATTTTTAAATTTGTTGTATTTTCCGCAAGGTGCCTCAAATGACTTTTTTGGGCGGGGGGAGGGGGGTGGATAAAGCCAAATGTAGATAAATAACTGAGTTTCCAGAGCCCTATGAATTTAACGATCCTCCTTTTCCAATGACGTTTGAGGTGATCTTATGTCCTCAAGGCTGGTCACATGGCAAGAGGCTCACTGCCGGAAGCAATGGCTGGACCACTCTGTCCACTTCAGGTCTGGTCTTATACCATCGGGAATGCCCTGTGGGGTGCTTCTGCCAGGCACTCTAGATGGAAGCCCTTCTGCACCAGGCGGTTGCCAGGTGGGAAAAGCGATGCCAAACCAGAAGGCAGTTTTGTGGGATGGACAAGCATGCCCTGAGGCCACGCTGGGGTGTCCCATTCTTTCCCACTTGCTGCTCCCAGCCAGAACGTGACTATGACTGGAGCTGGCTTACAAGCCACTTTTTCGAAGCCTTCCAAAATTAAAACTTATTTCGTAATTAGACTGCATTTTTTTTTTTTTTTTTTTTAGTCATCTCAAATCTGAGATCCATGATGGCTCCAACTTCTCTTTATCATCCCAAAGGAAAACACTTGCCTGGGGAACAGGATTTGATTATCCTGACTGTGTTTCTTCACCCTTGTCGTTCTCTACCTCTTAGCAAACTGATGAAGCTACGAAAGGACAGAATAAGCCATGGGAAGGGTTCGGCGTAAGATCTCAGCCTGGGAGAAGCGGGGCCCTGTCAGAGGGCTAGCAGGGATGATTAGCCTGATGCTTTTACTGGGCTGAACTGCAAGAAGCTTCTTTGCGGCTATTATTATTTTATGAAAATTGTAAGAGCATCCTGGATCCCTTCCAGAGTCCTGAGCTGCTCTGGGGAACAATGCGTCCTCCTCTTCTCTGCCTGCCATACAGCCACCATGCTCACCTGTGGGGTTTTCATCAGGACTCGGAGAGAAACATGTGCTTGGAAAACACCCAGCCGGAGTTCTGACCAATAAGGATGAAGACCACAAAAGAGCGTGAGTTTCGGGAGGTGTCACTTCACATCAGTTCAGTGGTTGGGCCAGGGGAATGGCTTCGGTTTTCTGGTTTATTAAAAACACTGAAGAAATCAAGGTGGCATGGTGATTTGATGAGACCATTAGGAAAAGGAAAACCCTGAATCACTCTGGATCCAAAAGCACCAAGTTCCTAAGAGGTGAGAATTTGAACAAAAAGCTACTAAGGGCTGGGGGGTGGGGGGTGGTCAGGGGGGGGGGGGGGGCAGGAAGTATCTATTATACTGAGGGGTAAACAGACTTCCCTGATAGAAAATATGGAATTTTCCAACATTCAAAGTGTTAGTCTGGTCCCACTCTTACAGGTGTCGGCAGCCTGCAGACCCCTCCTCAATGGCAGCTTCACAAAGGTATATGTCTACTTGCCTTGAACACCCTCCCACTTGGACTCTTGCTCTGGGTGGTCATCTCATACCCCCTCATCATCCAACACAATTCTGGTGGTGAGCTTTATTGGATTTCTCGGAGCATTAGGTTTCTTAGAGCATATAAACTCCAGGATTTTTCCTTTAAATCACCCAGAGCCAGAGAAGGAGTCAGAAGGATGCTTCAAAAAGAATTAAGAAAAGCTAACAGATCAAAAGACCAGTGCTGCCACATAAGCTACTTCCTTTTTCAAAAACATGTATTAGGAGAACAGCAGCTCAAACCCTGATCAGTCATGAAAATGAGCACCAGCCTGCAGGCTGGGGTGGGGGGGCGGGGGGGGGCTGAAAGGAATCAGGCACCCCCTAAAGGAAATCTCTTGGTGATTAAGCTCAGTGTCTGAAGATACACACACGCACACGCATGCACACGCATGCACACACGCGCACACACACACACACACACAAAACCCATCACCCTGGGCAGTCCTTCCTCAGACCAGTTGCTGGTACCTTTGCCCTCAATGTTCAGAGAATGTCCTCGGCTGCTAAAAAACTTCTAGCAGGCTGAGTCTAAAAGCCCCCAGACCCATGTGCAATGCTGATCTTCCATTCACTGCAGATTATGGGGTAGACAGGCTTAATCAACAAAAAGTGCATCCTTCAGAATCCAGTAAATACCACTGAGCAGAGTAAGCATGGTGAAAGAAAAATCCCACTCTCCCCCGTTCACCTCAAAGTGGATTTCTATGGCAGTGTAGGTTTGCAGCCCAGGTAAAATGCATCTTTGATAACATTTTTCATCAGCAGATATCAATGGTGGCTCTGTTTGATCTAGAGTCTGATCTTCATTCTCTGTCTGTACAAATGGAGAATTGGAGGTATCCCACCAAACGGGTCCCAACTCCAAGATACCAGTTCTCCAGAGTAGTTTCATTTTTATTCTCAGTTAGCATTTTTTCTCTTAATGTTTTTATCGGCACATCTGGTCCAGCTGAATGAAAGAATAGAGTGACAGACTTTTTTTTTTTTTTTTTTTTTACCACAATTCTGTTGGCAAGGCAAACAGGTCCATAATTACATGAAGACATGTGTATCAGTTTCCTAGGGCTGTTGTCGCAAATTACCACAAACCGGGTGATTTTAAAACAACAGAAATTCATTCCCTCAGAGTTCTGGAGGTTAAAAGTCTGAAACTGAGGTGTCAGCAGGGTTGGTACCTTCTGGAGACTCTGAGGGAGAATGTGTTCCATGGCGCCCCTACCTGTTGCTGGCAAACCTTGTCTTTCCCTGGTTTGCCAATGCATCATCACTCCAATCTCTGCCTCGGTTGTCGCAGGACCTTCTCCCTGCGTCTTCACGTGACCTTCTCCTAAGGACACCAGTCATGGGGTTTAGGGCCTACTCTAATTCAGTGCGACCTCCTCTTAACTTGATTCTATCTGCAAAGATCCTGTTTCCATATAAGGTCACATTCAGAGGTACGGGGGTTAAGACTTCAACACATCTTTTGGGCGACACAATTTGACTTGCAACAACACACATATGGTAGTCAAAGGTAGAAATAACGGAGTCTTGCCTCTGAGACAGGACCTGCTGAGCCTGTGAAGGGGGAGGAAGTCAGGGACTGTCTTACTAGGGATGCCAAGAGGCTGAGCTCAGGTTGGACTGCAGGAAAGGTGAGGTTGTGAAGAGACAAAAAAAAAAACAATAGTGAAATCCCGTGGGATGCCTGGGTGGCTGTCAGTCAATCGTCCAGCTTTAGCTCAGGTCATGATCTCACGGTTCATGGGATCGAGCCCTGCCTCATGCTCTGTGCTGGCAGTGTGGAGCCTGCTTTGGATCCTCTGCCTCCCTCTCTCTCTGCCTGTCTCTCGCTCTCAAAATACATAAATAACATTTTTTTTTCCAAAATGATAGTGAAATCCTAGAGAGCCCAACCGCAATGGTGAAAGACAGTCTGCAGATGGAAGGTGGCAGGTGAGGCCCAGGCGTCTGGGGCCCTCAGCCCACGAGCACGGCCTCTTTGGGTGGCCGGGGTCTCAGTGCCGCAGATCTTGTGATCCCAAGTGTTCATGTATCTCGCCGAAACAGTGGGTTGAAACAGCACAACTTCCTTTCTTGTTGCTCTACCTTTTCCTGAGAGATTAAAATGTACAAATTCCCACGAAGTCTTTATGTTTTCCGTTTAACCAGTTTCTTCCTTCCCAACCAGCTGCTAAAAGTTCTTTCATGTTTTCCTTTTCCCCATCACTTTGGAAACCACAGCTTGTTTCCCCGATCCCATGTGCTTTCCACAATGGTGATGGCATCACTACTTCTCCAGGAAACCGGTCTTCATCATGGTGCCTATATAAGCATGCCCCCAAATTCACTTTTTCTCTCGTGGTGCCTAGAGAGAAAAGACTCTCCTCATTCGGTAGTTTTCAAACCTTTTTCTCTCTGCAGAAGCCTTTATTCAAAGAAATGATTAGGTAGAAACTCAACTGGGTGAAAAAATGTGGAGCTTCTCTGGGCAAAGGGGTACCTGGGAGATGGGGTGCCTGTCCACCTGGCCAATCTCCACCTCCATAATCTTTGGCAGCCCCCGAGCAGGCTCTATAGAGCCCAGTTTAGTGGATTCTGGCTGCCTACGTTCTAACAATTCATCTTTGTGACAAGCACGTAGACATCACATTATAATGTACTGGGGTCTATCTGGTCATCTTTCATAGTAGGCAGTCAGGTTTTTTAAAGGAAAAATCTGTGTGCAGTTTAACTGTTACCCTGGTGTCGTCATATGCCAGACTGTGACATCACCGCTTCTCCCTTGGTGTCTGCCATCTAATGTGGCTGTAGTTTCTGACAGGGCATAGTTCTATTTGGAAGCTCCCCCAAAACTCACCACACAACCCGTTCCAGAACAATTACCAAAACTTGCAAGCTCTTTTCATTGCTTGACTGTAGAAAAGAAACTAAAATTAAGTCAGTTAATGGAGAGACAGAGCTCAACAGAAGAAACACCAGGCACATCACTATAAAAACCAGTATCACGAGACTTTGAAGAACTCCCAGCCTTCCAGAGAAATCCATCACTAAAACACGAGGGATCAAATGCTTTCTATAGAAACACCCTTAAAAGAAGCACTTCCTATGGTAAGACTTGGTACAACAGGATCTTTGAATGAGAATGTAACAATGGGACTTCTATTAAGGACTGATAGAAACAATACACTGCACACAGCTTTGTAAAGACGTAGTTCCTTGTGACGGTTACCACTGAAAAGGAACAAATTAGGGTTCCATCTTTATTAAACTCCATGCTGATGCAGGCCATTTCCCTGGCCTTTCCCTCCCCTAAATCCCTAAAACAAATCACAGATGAAAAGACAGCGATTCTATACCTGCAAGCAACCTTAGCTGAAGACAAGCTTTACTACCACAGGGAAAGCGCTAGATTTCTTTTCCTTTAAAGTACCATTTTGCCATCTTTTATAAAAACCCAGACAGGAATGCTCCTTTGGAATATTTTCCCTCTAAACAGTTTTCCTACATATAATGTCCAGGATCACAAATCCCTGGAAATCACTACAGTGAAACTTTCACTCGCTTCTTATTCACACCAGCGGCGTTCACCCAAGGAACCCATTTAATGACGTATAGTAATAGAAGAAGTCACTATTCAGTGGGTGGCGGGTGGGGGTGGGGAGCAGTTCCCGTCACTCACCCCACTGGAGCACAACGTCTGGGAGAAGGTGTGTACACAGTTGCTTCCATTCCTGACCTGCTAAGGGGGGTGTCTCCCACCACATGGTGTCTCCCCCACACCTAGCGAGGTCCCCCTGGTCTTCCTGACACTGTCTAGCAATCTTGGTTGGCTTTGGGACGGAGGACAGACTGGGTATCTATAGACGCAAAGCTGACATTCACTCAGTTGTGTGGGCTCTGATGTGTCAAATGGAAGCTGTTGGGGATTTTCTTCTTCTTCTGATTCAGCAGTTTTTAGGAGGCTCTTGAGGGGTCTGATTCAGCAGCTTTGGCTACAAACACCCACGGTGAGAGGAAGAGGTTAAGGGGAAGAAGGGACAGACACCCCACACTTGAGGGCGTGTGCTGTTCCCTTTAAGTGCCCGCAGGCCTATGACTGGTACAGACATTGGCAAGAAGCCAGGAACGTCTTATGGGAAAAATAACGTCTGGAAGAACATCTTGTCGTGCTCTTCTTACTTTCATGACTTGGTGAGCCTTTTGCCAGGCACAGATTCTGTTGGGAGCAATCCACTCGTTGAAAATACCTGGCCCCACTCTACCTGAGATCCCTAAGGAAGGTGTGTGGGCTGCCCATGGCACAGGTATTTCAGGATGAGAAGCGAAGGAAACAATACAGAATCTGGAATCTGGAGAGTTTCCAGGAGTGAAAACAAATCAGGAAAAAAAAAAAAAAAAAACCAACCAAAGTCAAGGTTGTAAATATTCTGCCTCCTAAGTAAGCATGCTGCTTTTCCGTTGGGTGTTCCTCCTGTCCTTGTACGTTTTCCTCTCATACCATTTCAAACCCAGCCTCTAACTGAAGACTCAACTTATTATTTATTTTTCTATTTTTAATTCAAGGAACACAGCTTCATGAAGAGAACTCTCATCTCCAGACTTGAGAAACATCAGGAATTCAGCATTTAATAAAAAAGAAGAAGAAGAAGAAGAAGAAGAAGAAGAAAAGAAAAGAAAAGAAAAAGCTTTCTGAGTGTGGGCGCTCATTCATGCTGGTTTTGTATCTGATGAACTTTTCATTCAATTTGAAGCTCAATGTGTACGAAACCCAATGAAGTGAACCAAGAGAAGGACGTCGTCCAAACATGTTGAAGCACTTGTGGGTGATTGCTCGGTTCTTTGTGCTCTACAGCTCCTGTGAAAAGCCTCTGTCTCAGGCAGGCTCCAAACTGCCAACTCAATGAAGCAAATAATAATTATTCCTAATGGCAATAATAATTATGGAACGCGGTGGACCCAATATAACGTTGGTTGTATGTGGCTTCGGTGGGGCAGCCAAAGTTTCACACACTCTTTTTATAAAAATCTCTCTGTCCCTCTGTCTCTGTCGCTCTCTCTCTCTCTCTCCTCTCTCTCTCTCTCTTTCTCTCTTTCCATCTCTCTCTCTCTCCCTGTCTCCCTCTCCCTTCCACCCTCCCTCCCTCTCTCTGTCTTTTTCTTTCCCACACACAAACACAGACACACACACATTTGCCAAAAGAGATCTGGACAAACTCACTCCTCTAGTTTCCTGCAAAGTGCTTGACTACAGAGTTAAATTAAATAAATAGCAGCTATCCACACAACGAGGGTGGATTGGGACATGTCTAGTAATTGACACTGCACACAGACGTGCGTGCGCGCGCGCACACACACACACACACACACACACACAACCTCATTTTCTTTTTAGTTAAAAGTTTTAAACTCTCTCCAAATCCAGACTTTTAGCCAGAGCCATGGCCAAATGACAGACATAAATAATTTGATGTATTCCTCCTTTCTTTCCAGGGGAAATGGGAAGAAAGGAGGGAGGAAGCGAGGGACAGAGAAACGCGAGAGAGTCAGGATTCCAGATGAGTGCCCTCCCACCCCCACTCTACTGTGTATTATAAATTAGAATCTCCGGGTAAATCAAAGCCTTCTTTGGTGAAGCCCCAAGCCCATGATTAGCATCACCGCCAATTTTCTCTGAAATATTTGCCCTCCTCCTCACAGGAAGGGAATCACCACCTGAGCTGAGTCTCCCTCCCCTGCTCTAAGATTTGGCTGTCACCACCCTCCAGGGATGTTAGCATTAGCACCTAAGTATATCATCCCACATGCCAATGATGTCAAGGTGTCAGAGAAATAAAAAGTGGCTTCTCCTGAAAACATAATCCATCAACCAAATGGTCATTTTCTAGATAATGAGGAAATTGTTTCAATTTTCTGAAAATTAGGTAAAGGGGCTCATGTGAATCTACGTGAGTTTTTTCTTGTTTAATCTTATTATGCTTGTCAGTCACTGTGGCTATTCTTCAACTTAACTTAAACTTTGTTTTAAGTTTTATTTATCTAAGTAACCTCTATACCCAACGTGGAGCTCGAACTCATGGCCCGAGATCAAATGTTGCATGCATTACCAACTGAGCCAGCCAGGCGCCCCTGTGGCTATTCTTTAAAAGTGGTTCCAAGGTGCTGGTATAGTTTATTGTCATGTAAGAGGGAGAGTATAAGGGATATTCAGGGCATCATGAATAACCATGCTATTTAGAATATACAGAATATATCAAGAATTCTTCAAGGGCTTTGAATAAGGTAACATATATGTCAAATGGCCTAAATTATTTTCCAGTAGAGCAAAATATTATGAAATGTATACACACACACACACACACACACACAATTTCCATTTGGATCTAACTGGCTTAAAAATTCCCTGGTCTCCTATAACAGTGTACACAGTTTACTTGGGATTATTTTTTTAAGACTTTATTTTTAAGGGGTGCCTGGGTGGCTCAGCCGGTTAAGCATCTGACTTCAGCTCAGGTCATGATCTTGCGGTTTGTGAGTTCGAGCCCATGTCAGGCTCTCTGCTGACAGCTCAGAGCCTAGACCCTGCTTCAAATTCTGTCTCCCTCTCTCTCTCTGCCCCTCTCCCTCTCCCTCTCTCTTTCTCAAAAATAAATAAACATTTTAAAAAAGATTTTATTTTAAGTAATCTCTACACCCCACATGGGACACAAACTCACAACTCTGAGATCAAGAGTCACATGCCCCACCGACTGAGCCAGCCAGGTGCCCCTATTTTCAAATTCCTTCTCCCAATGTTTTAGAGAGGCTATTGTTTGGAATATGCATCTATAAAGTTGCATTTTTGCTTAGTTTTGTCATTAAAAATATACTCTGACTCAGCATAGGATTATGGAAAGAGGTGAAAATAATAGATTAGAGGTCAGCTGTGAAGTGCTGTGCATTTGGTTTGTGAATTACCATATCTGAACCAATATACGATGGGCCTGTGGTTATTGGGGAAGTCATTTCTGGCATTTCAAAGATGTTTGGGGCCATCTGTTCTCTGCAAAGTTCTGCAATCCTGCAAAAGCAACCCAAGCACATGCCGACATGTCTCTACCCCACACTCACAAGGGTCCTATCATTTTACAGACTCTACCAGACTATTCACCAGCCAAAATGCACTTTGCCAAAGGGGGTGAAACTATAAAACTCCAAATTCTTTTAAACATGTCTGGTACCATTAAGAATGTTTATTACTCTACAGGAATTTTACGTTGATATTTACCAAAAGCACAGCATACAAGGCAAATAGATGACTAGATTGCCTACTAAATTTGAACGTATTGATTTTATGGAATTTCTTCTTCCACGATCCATATCAGCCAAGCAGTGTTGCGGTAGAGTGTTAGTTGTGGTAAAGAAACAAACTTGTTCCTAAGAGCTACAAGAGGGCACTTATTAGGTAAGCTAGTTTCATTATTTCTTTTCATAAGATGGAAAAATAGGGCCCAGCGAGATCAAGGGGGTCTGTGTAAAGAACTTGGGAGTAGTACAGTCAAAACCACCAGCTATGGCTTTCAGTCCCCAACAATGGGTTTGCGTTGTGCTTCACTGAAACTGAATTCCATCTGGATGTAACTGAAACTTAATATCAAGGATCCCCTTTATATCCAAGATCCAAGACCAAACTGGATGTTTATTAAAATGCGTAATTCTCATCCCACCAAAAGTAAATGCCCATAGAATTTGTATAATCTTTGACCAAATCCTCATCAGAAAAGTTATAAAAAGTGATGGTACAGAAAATCCATATGATCTAATAAGGATTGAAATAGTATTATTGAAAAACGCATATGAGAGAACCACCCTATTGAATCATTTATCTTTTGAATCCCAAGATGTCCAATTACATACATACACGATATATGCAATGGGTACCATGAACTATCTGCAAATTCCTAGAACAGTCGTCTCTTAACTCAGAAAATACCTGTCAATCAGTTCAGATGGCGGAGTTATTCACACTTTATGAGACATACAGTACTTAAGAATATGAAAGCTACAAATGACCAGAAATGCCCACTGAGACACTGCCATGTTATTTGCTCAGTCTTCAAAAGAGCAAAGTGCCCTCCCAGTTACAAAGGACCAGATCTGCTTTATCAGGTTCGTTTCTCCTAAGATGCTTGCCTTGCAGAGCACTGCACACACTGATCACTTCTCCGTGTTAATACCCCTTTTGGCGTTCACCAAGGAATGATTACACTTAGTCCTGGGACTCTCTTTAAACCACACATCAGGAGCTGCCATGAGGCAGCTAGGCATCCATGTTTCCGGTCCTGAAAACAGGAAATACTGAGCCAATCCCCATGTAGAAACTATGACAAGTACAGAAAGGTAGTTCATTATTGCATTTTGTATTATGGGAAACATATATCCTAACCCCCAATGTCTAGTTACTTGGCACCTTATCCAAGGTCTACTTTTCTAGGAAGACACTCAATATTGACGTAAACTAAAGCCCTATGTTTCAAATCTTCCACGAAGTAAACCCCAAAATGACAATAATGCCAGAAAAGAAGACAGTGGACAGCATTTTCCAAAAGAGCTGCTTCTGGCAAGATCATTGTCCAGGTTTCTTGCATCGGACTTGCTTTATATCTTTCACTAGTATGCTGTTGCTTTTATGTTTTTCTTGTGAGATCTCCAACAATGAGATACTTTTAGCAAAGTGACAATAAAAGAACAATTTATTGATAAGATTAGTGCAAAGGAGGAAACTACACATAGCCATGCATGTAGTACTGTGCCTTCAAAGAACATACAATGTCAGGTTGTTTTCAAAATTAAACTTGTTATGAAAATCACTACATTTTTTTTTTTAGTGAATAGGACTTTGAGGATTTTCTAGTGATACCTCCCTGTTTTACAGGCAATGAAACCAAAACTTGGGGGAGTCAAGTTCATTCAGACCCACAGAACAGTGCAGTGTAGGTGGCCTTGCTTCCGGTTCTGGCTCTTGCCAGTATTAGTATGACTTGGGGCAAGTCACATGTAAATGGGTATGCTCATTTACATGTAAATGTAAAATGGGTATGCTCATTACCACGGAACAGACTTAGAAATTCGTAGTTATTCACCTAGGAGTTGACTCTGGAAATCAGATCTCTCTGGCTTCATATGTTGGGACCCCTCTGTTTGACAGCACCAGCCTCCTCTTTCCAAGCACTCCCAAGCCCTAATCTGTTCTTGTCCACCGTAGTACCTGAACACATCCGTAAACACATCATCTAGAGCTCTCACCAAATTCAACTCTCAGAAGAAAACAAGCCAAGAGGGAAAATAAATTTGAGACAGAAAAAGCACCGTCTGAGAATTCTGATACTAGGACTGACTTGAAATCAGTTGGTTAACCTTTTCATATAGAGATGAAGGAACTGAGGCCCAGGGAAGTTGAGCACTTGGCCAGAGTTGAAAACCTTTTAAATGGCAGAGCTCGGACTATCCTAAACCTATCACCTCTGAACTCATGGCCAATACTTTTACAAGGCTCTCCTCTGACCCAACATAGTTTAGCTCTGAGCAAACTCTTTCTGGTTCTCCAGGCATATCTCTTCAATATGTTGCAGAAAAGAGCAATTGTCTAGATTTACGACGGACACGGAGTGAATGATTCTGGGCTATTTGCTCTAGAAGCAGACCCTCATCTGCGCCTATCTGTTTCTAAAAATGCAGTCGGGGGCAGATTCACACAGAGTAACCTATATGGAAGCTACTGAAACTTTGTGAGCAGGGCTTCTGTTCATAAGGTCCAGAAATGAAATCCTCCTCGGAGAGGAGGTCACAGGCAAATTCACTTATCCACAGCAGAGATCAGAATAAATCTGGAAGTACACGGTTCATCTGGGCAAAGGCTGGGGGGTCTTCCTTGAGACCAAGAAGCCCAGCAACCAAATGGCTGAAGAAAGAGCAGTCACTCTCTGCAGTGACTTTGGTTTTCTTACAAAAGGGGAAATTTGGCCAGAGCTCCCAGGTACAGACCAACTCTGCTTCCCCATGTGCAAAACAGTCTCCGATCTCCTATATATTTCCCCTGCAGAACTGGAGCGGCTGCTAGCCACTCAATGTGTCTACCTCTGCCCTTGACCATCCTGCACAGCACAGAGGCTCTTCACACTGGATTCTCCCAAACGGCCAGACAAGCTCATGTGTCTTCCACAGCACTGGGATTGCTATGCATCGGAGTATAGGGAAAGCATGTGCTTTGGAGTCCAACAGACCTCCATTCAAACTCTGCTCATCTCACTGGCTGAACGATGTTGGAAAAGTTACTTCTCTTCTTTGAGCAATGAAACTGGAGTAAATAATGCCTGCCTCCCTGGGCTCTTGGACAATTATAGGAAACAACACGCAATGCTAGATCAGGGCCTGACATATAGTAGATGTTGGATAAATGTCAACTTCCTTCTTTGTCTTCATTACCAATGGAGGGCTTGTCTAACAAAAAGCTTGACCCATTGTGGGGTGACCTCCAAGTTTCTCTCCCAACTAGCTGTTTATGGACTAAATGTTTGTGTACTCCCCACATTCATATGTTGAATCCCTCACTCCCCATGGGATAGTATTAGGAGGTAGGGACTTGGGAAACAATCGTGTTTAGATGAGGTCATAAGGGTGGGATGGGATTAGCGTCCTCCTAAGAAGAAGAAATACCAGCATTTACCGACGTTCCCCACCCTTACCCCACCAAGCACAAAGAAGAGGTCAGGTGAGCGCACAACAAAATGGCAGTTGTCTCTAAGACAGGAAAAGGGTCGTCACCAAGAACCAAATCTTCTGACCAAGGTCCTTGACCTTGTACTTTCAAGTCTCCAGAACTGTGAGAAATGAAGGTCTGCTATTTAAGCCACTGGGTCTGGGGTATTTTCTTATATCACTGTAAAGGGATGAAGATACCAGCCTTGCTGTGTTCCAGGTGAGGAGCTGGCGGAGCAAGGCACACAAAGCTCGCCTGAGGAATCCAAGGCAAGAGCCGGATTCAGAGACAAGAGCAGGGTTATTTTTCCGCCTCTTGGAATATGCAGCCATGTGCTCTGGTGTTCTGGCTCTGCCCCCTTCATCTGGCCACAATACCATGTGGTATTACAACTTCTGAATGTTAAGAAACCTTATATTTCCTCAAGTATCAGTACTTAATTTTTCGTTCCACACATAAAACTCTGTGAGTGGAAAGGCTGCTGGCCCCCTTGTCAGAGGTAATTTCTCAAGGCTCTGCATGGGATTTAACGGGAGCCATATGGTTAAGTCCGTCAACCCTCCCAGAAAGCATCCCCCTGAAGGGCCCTCGTAAATGTTCTCAGGGCTGTGAAAGATCCAGCAACTTTCTAACAATAAAGCAATGTTCACAGCCACGATACTCAGCAAAACACAAAGCAGGAAGTAATGGCTTCTATTCTGAATTACTCAAAGGGGTCTTCAAGCTGTCCTGGCAAAGGGCCGTGGGCCAGTGACACCCTGGGACCTGCTGGTCTGCTGCCTCCAGCAGGAAGAAGGCTGGCCTGGATGTCACTAGCATCAGCCTGGGGTGGGCAGTGGCCGTCTTACTCATGTTCAGTTTGGCTTGTGAAGTTAAAGAAAACTCTGGATAGTGGTTTTACACACCTATGCATTTACAGAGCAAGCACACTCCCAAATTGTCAGCTGCTTTATTTATCTTAAGTCCTCTTGAAATGTTGCTTTTCTGTGGCAGCGCCATTAGCCGACCTCTCTCCCTTAATTTCTGAGCAACAGTGACACAAAAATCCTCAAATCAATTACCATTCCCATCTCAATGAACACCTCAAACAGCAACACCAACTTATACAACGGAGCCGCATGACTCTGGTAGAAAAGGTAGCATGCTTTTAACACCAACACACTCTGAGGCAGAACAAGCTTTATTACTATGACTACCGGTCACGTCAAGGACCAAGTATTAGCCACACCTAATACTCTGTATAATACA
Organism: Panthera uncia; assembly: GCF_023721935.1. Lineage (NCBI taxonomy): Eukaryota > Metazoa > Chordata > Mammalia > Carnivora > Felidae > Panthera > Panthera uncia. The sequence goes on along the minus strand of NC_064816.1, from coordinate 115,478,472 downwards.
CAGTGTCAGAGATTGCAAACAGAAAAGAAGTGCAGAAAGGGCAAAAGGAGGTACAATTTATGGCGTGTACTGGCTTCTCTTTATTTTTACATAAAACAAGGTTTGCTTCTACGGCATCTTATATCAATTTCTGGCTAAGTACCAGGCCTATACTGTCCAACCACAACCCCATGCAAATAGGGTTTAGGACCAAATTGCTAACATAGTTACACATCACATGGACATTGATGTGCCAGGATTCAAAGTAGTACAAAACGAAGGAGGAATATCATACACTAATGGCTTCAAATATGCATGCGGTTGACCATATTTTCACGGTTCCTGACATCTTAACCAGAATGTTCCCCAACGAGCCAGATATCTTTTGTTCAAGATACGAGCTTTCGTAGGAACATTTGTGTATCTTGACGTTAGGCACAGAACACTTCTATGTCGTAAACTATGACCATCAAGTACTTTTCACCGATCGTCTAACAAGCTCACGTGTTTGCCCAAATCCCTACAGAGGATTCAATTTGTAGAACATTTTGAATGAAAACGGAATACAGGAAGAAAACGGGTGGAGTAGAGTGGCAGTGTCTCTCACGACCTATCAGAATCCTGTACCGAGGTCCATTGGTGGAGAATGCCACATTCCATTCCATCTTTACTACTCTCCTGAAGAATCACCGGGCATGAATTCCCTGCTCACGCTTACACCATAAAGAGAACTAGACTCCTTCAGGAAACCTGGGATCTATTAAGATTATAGCCACCTCCTCAACTGCTTACCGGCTCCTACAAAAGTATCTCATGCAAAGAGAGACAGAGAGAGACAAAGACAGAGTAAGAGACAGAGAAAGGGAATTTACATGACCACTACATGCTCATCTACCATTTTTCCCAGGTTCTGCTGACTTAATCCTGAATTAATGAGCCTGTTACATGATATCTAATAAAAATGACTGCAGCAGAGATACTGCTTGGAATCTGCCACATATTTGCTCCAAGGCTGAATCGATTTCATCTATATTTAACACATGCTTGTTTTCTGTCTCACTTGTCTCCCCCACAGCCCATGGCTCAACTCTTTTTTTTTTTTTCCCCATCTGGAAAACTTATCTCCTAAAATGCTACCATCAATCAGCCAAAGACACTCTTCCTGAGAGAGCGTCTGCCAGTCTGACTAAGCACAAGTAGTCACTAGTTTGGGGATGCCTCCCACACTCTCTAGCACCGTGTGTTTTTCTAGCTTGCCTAACCGCACGAGTACAATTTGGGATATTTATACTTACCTCCAGTTTCTACTGGGATAACAGCGTTACTTGGACAGAACTGGGCATAGGGCATGGTGGGGGGGTGATATGGGATGGCACAGAAGTTGCCTGTGTTGCTTATCCACCTACTTATACATTTATTTCTTTGGATTTTTGCATTTCCACCCACTTTGGTCTAGATTGGCTCAGTGCCTGCTCAAAAAGTATGAAAATCCGATGGTTACAAAGATGCATACACCTTTGCCCCTCAAAATCTTCCCTGGACTACCGTGCTGTTCCCATTTCCAACTCCTTCATTGTCAATATCACTCCTAATATATTCGAGCCTTTATGCTTAAATACAGCATGAAAGAAGGTGCAGAAAAGAAAGCAAAAGTAAGGTTGGCAGCAGAAGCCAAGCACCGGGAGAAGGGAAGGAAAAAGAGGGGGCAGGAGACAGGCGGCCCCCTCTCTCTCCCACAAAGTTCCAGTCGTGAACACACCCACTGGCCGCAGCAAAAAAGCACTGTGCGTGGGCACAGGTGGGTCCCAGCCTCCCTGCCTGGATGCAGCTTAAGCGCTGAGCCTGAATGAAGACTTTCATTGCTGTTTGCTGTTTTTGTTGGCCAGTAGCCATGGCAAACATTTGCAGGTGGCTTGGCCAGATTTTGACACTTAAATATTTGAGGTTGTGATAAAAATCAGAATATTACTACAATATGGTTCTGTGCAGTCTCAAGAAAAAAAAAAAAAACTATCTGCAATTTCAAATGCTCATTTAAAGACACAGTCTCCAGAGGGAACTCATGTTTTAAAATAAGTACTCATTTCCTCTTTGCTGCGAGAAATAAAAGAGTCAACCATCCCCAAATGTTACCACCTAGAGTTTCATTCTGAATCCACTGGTGAGATGGGTTGGGTTGTTCCTTGCTGAGCCCCCACGGCCATCCGGGCAAGGTTTTAGATGGGTCACATGGAGAAAATGGAAATGACAGGATGTGTGGGTTGGAATCAACATGGTAAGCACGACAGGGAAGGATCTGAAGAAAAGGAACAGCCTCCCTCAAGCCTGGCAATGAGACAGAGTCCTATAAGTGACAATTATCTCCTAGAACGCACCAGGAGAGACATGCAGGAGTAAATGAGAAGATGGAGTGGGCTGGGAGGTCGCATGTACCAGAGAAACACTCCCACCCACCCAGGCACAGTGACACAGCCTAGAAATGTCACCCAACTGCACAGCCCTGGGCCAGCCGGGTAAATTACTGACAGAGTCAACACGCATCTTAGAATTTAGTGCTAACCCTTAAAAGATTGTTTCACAAAAACCAGCATTGTACTAACAATGGCCGAATGCTAAGGGCCTCCAAGAGGGTAGCTGGGGTGGGGGCGAGGGGGGAGGCAGAACTCCAGGGGGGAAGGAATGTTATAAAACTGCTAGTAAACTCCAACACATTTTATGTTTTTTCCCCTTGAAAGAAAAATAAAATAATTATGATTAGCTGGCCTAACTGTGAATTGTCTGCCCAAAGCCAAACCACTAGAGTGAAGGAGTGCCTTGAGATTTAGCTGCTGTCTTTAAAGAACCCACTCCACCCTCGTAGTATATTATAGGTTCTTGCTTTAGATGGTGGCAATATTTGCTCCCACGGTCATTTGAAAAGAAAAGAAATATTTAACAGGGCTACTAGCTAATTTAGCATTGGCTTCTTCCAGCAAAGTCAAGCATTCAAATGGCCAGATTAATATTCTTTTTTTAAATGGGAGACCAAAGGTACCCATGGCAAGCTCACGAAACCATCACTGCCCACAGCTCTCATTTGTTAAGATGGGTCTTCACAAATCACAACCCATCTGATAGGCTGAGAAATGTGGGAGACAAGGCACCCCTTCTAAAGCATTCTAAGGAGGAATAAGCTGATGTTGTTCCCCATGCTCACTCTTGATCTGAAATTCCTACAAACATGAAAAACAAAGGGAAAAGCGCCTGGCTGGCTCAGTCCGTGGAGCATGTGACTCTGGATCTGGGGGTTTTAAGTTGGAGCCCACATTGGGTGTAGAGACTACTTAAAAATAAAGTCTTTGAGAGACTGGTAAAAACTGAGAATAAACTAAGGGTTGATGGGGGGTTGGGAGGGAGGGGAAAGTGGGTGATGGGCACTGAGGAGGGCACCTGTCGGGATGAGCACTGGGTGTTGTATGGAAACCAACTTGACAATAAATTTCATATTAAAAAAACAATTTAAAAAATAAAATCTTTTAAAAAACAAAGGGGGCAAGACACATTGGCACATTGCAGGTCTGCTTTGGGTTGTTGTTGTTGTTGTTGTTTTAAATCACCATATCCAATATTCAGCTGAATATTCACACTGAATTCTGATGCACATACCAAATACAGCAAGCTCCCTATCCTATTTTAAACAGAGGATTGTGGGAACATACAGCAAGCAGTTCTCAGCTTTCAACAATATAAATTTATCAGAGCTCTTTGGCTTAAGTTACTACTTTTTCTTCCTAGGAACTTGACTACTCTTAAATTTTCTATTTCCTCTTCACTCTACTCCTGCGAGGGTGGAAAGAAGACACATAACCATCATCCTGAAGATAAGGAAGCAGGCCAGAGATTCTGTTATTTCTGAGAAGCTCGCGGGTAATGCCCAGGCTGCTGGTCCTCAGACCACACTCCAAGTAGGCAGGGGATAGCACTGTCATATGAAACTCAGAAGTGAAAACTCTTTCCAACCCATAAACAGAGTGTCTGGGATTCTGACGAAACCGACCTTTCTACCAATTTTTCTCAATACCGCAGTACTGTCTTTTTTACATAAGCCAGGGGGAAAGGGCTTGCTGTTTTTGCTTTTTCTACTCCAGGAACGAGCCTGGGCCAACACAGAGGAAGGGGAGAACTAATAGAGAGGTATTAACAAGGAAAAGAAGCACAGAAGAATAATCAGAGGGAAGCAAGACTGGAAATACATGGAAGACACAGGGGCTGGGCTCAGCAGATCCTAGGAAAAAAGGGACACACTCTGTGGGAGAGGAAGGTGGGCTGGTGAAACCTCCCTCTACCTTCCTCAAGCATTTGTCCTAAAAGTATGCTCTGCTCTCCGTCACACCCAAGGGGTTTTCTCCCGTCATCTTGAAGTTCACAGCTCTTGTCTGAAGAAACGATGCCACCGAATGCCTTGCTTTGCCCCGCAAAGTCCAGGATCAAAAGTTTCCACCAAATGGGGACTCCCCACCCTTCTCCCATTAAAAGCATCACTCTAAGGGCCAGGTGGTACCACACCAGCCAGGAACACCAACTTCTGTCTCACCCAATCTGAGCACCAGAAACAAGGAGAAAGTCCAGAACATTCTCTGAGCTCCAGCCAGGACCCAGAGACAACTGAGGAAGTCTCCTTACCCGATCTGGCGGTTGGTGGAAGGTGCCTGTGTGATGACAGAGCTGGACTGGGGCGACGGCATGGCTTGCTGAATCACAACGCTGGTGTCATGGTTGGGCATCCGGGTGCTGCCAAGCTGGTGAGCTCCGGGCCCCGCCATGGCCCCACCAACTGTGTTATGCATCGAGATATTCTGCCCAGAGAAGACAGAGGGGAAGGTCAGAAGAAGTCAATGTTTTATGCTACTCTCAAGCTCTCAGAGGACAAAATTGGGAATCTGGTCATGTCAACTAACTAAAGAGTTATGGCTTCTGGCAAGCCATGGGTCCATCCATCTTGTTATAACTTACAGCTATGAGCAGATGAGAAACAACTATTTACCCTAAGAGTAACACACATAAGAAAACACCCTGAAATTTACTAATCACTCTGCTGCCTTCCTGATGTAAGGTGTCTATCAGGGACATTTGATGCATATCTTCTCTGACTTGGTGTGATATATACCGTGTTTGAAAATAATTTCCATGGTGAGTGCACGATACTATGATTTAGTGAAGAGCTGTTCAGCATCCTGCTTCGAATGACATGCACACTAGGTTATTGTTTCTTTTTCAGTCGCATGAGAGTGGCCAAGCACCTACTTTTTTTCCCTCCCAGGAAACTACTACCTTTCCCAGTCATAATATAGGTACTCATGACCCGAGCTCAACAACCTGGAGAATGAGGATAGATGACTGGCAGAGATGACAGGGTGTCTGGAATCCAATGCCAAGAGCCAAAGTTGCAACTTTCGGCTGTATCTCCATAAAATCAATCTCTAACAATTTTTATGGAATAACGGAATATAGAATAATGATTGCTCGTTCATTTACTTTTTTACTGTCTTGTCCTCTAGAATGAAGAACGTTTGTGTTCATAACTCTCTTTCACAGTACTTGGAACATTGTAGGCACTCAGGTAAACATACATTGCATGACTAAACCAGTGAAGGCAAAATGTGACATCTGAGTCACTTAAGGGAACTAACAGCCTGTGCTTATTTCTGATGACTTGAATGAAGGTTTCCTTGTTTAAAATTCAAAAGTAAGGTAACACACGCAAGGTAAAGCTGTCTTAAAAGACAGTTCTTCTTAAAAAAACGAAAGTCACTGGGACAAAAAAAGAGGATTCACACTGGAGCAGAAGTCTTACCAATGTGGTGGAGCCAAAAGGTGAGAAATTCAGAGTCTAGAAAAGAAAGGGAAAGTGCAGGGTGAAGCCAAGTAAGTAAGTGGGCCTCTGTAAACAGCTAGGCACAGCTCTTCAGCTTAGAAGGGTAGTGAAATTCGAGAGGTCAGTTGGACAATGGGTTGAGGATGGCAGAAAAGAAATGGGAGTGTCACTAGCAATTTACCGGAGGGAAAATATATATCTGTCTGCGCTTTGGGGTTAGCAAAGAAAAAAATAAATGTTACCCAGGAGAACCAGAAGTGGTTCTTTGAAGTTCTTCTGCAAAGAACAGGATTTCCTGCACTACGTGTTAAATGATGGCGATAACATATACGGTATTTGGGGTGGTTGTGTCCATCACGTTGCACCTTTCCCAGATTTCTGATTTCTAAATCCTGACCACACAGTTTGTCAGGAGTCCAGATGGAAACTGGGCACCTGGCTTAGACTGTGGGCCGACTGTGTTATCGCGGGATCCCAAAGGCATGAACAGTCGTCTGTACACACACGTGGTCCAAAGGCTCCTCTTTTACACTGGAAGGTTTTTCTGACGTGGGAAAATATTGTGGTTGGTTAAAGCAAGATGAAAGGAAATGGCGATTTGTGTTGGAGTAGCAGTGCAGGGAGGGGTATGCTTAAGTTCTTTTTATAGGGTCTAGAGATGTAGCGAATTGAGCTCAAATGATAATAAAATAAAATAACTGGGTTACTTTTTCTTTTTAATTTTTTTAACGTTTTTATTTATTTTTGAGACAGAGAGAGACAGAGCATGAGCAGGGGAGGGGCAGAGAGAGAGGGAGACACAGAATCCGAAGCAGGCTCCAGGCTCTGAGCTGTCAGCACGGAGCCCGACGCAGGGCTCGAACTCACAGACCGCGAGATCATGACCTGAGCCGAAGTCGGACGCTCAACCGACTGAGCCACCCAGGCGCCCCTGGGTTACTTCTTTAAAAAGTGAACCTTAACAAACATACTTCCCTGGGTCTTAATGAGGTCTTGAGGAAGTCAGCAATTAAAAATATTTTTTTCCTCCATTGTTGGGATCCTCAGAGAGACTACCAAGTTTTCATCTTGCTCACAGTCACCTACTTTGCCAATAATAGATCTGAGGCACCGAAAGATTTCTGGCTCTTTTTAGAATTATTTTCTGTTGCGCTGTACTATCAAAAATTATGAATAGAGCTGCACAGTCTAAAATTTAAAATAACAATCTTTCAATTGCCAAAGAAGAATATAAAATGTATGAACCTTCCTTGGGTTACCCGCGGCACTATTCTTCTATCACCCCCCTATGCGGTCCCCAAGTACTGCAGAGTCAACCTACGCATCTTTGATCTGTTTCTATCCTTCTATCTCTCCTCCTGCCAACCTACACCCAACCACCTCCATCTCCTTTCCTGGACTAGAAAGTGGTCTCCTAACTGGTCTGTCACTTACTTTGCCTTCCCTTTCTCCTTTTGCCCATATACGGTCACAGTGATTTTTTTTTTAAGTTTGTTTGTTTGTTTGTTTGCTTGTTTGTTTGTTTGTTTTGAGAGAGAGAGAGAGAGCAAGCGCATGAGTGCGCAAGTGGAAGGAGGAGCAGAGAGAGAGGAGAGAAAGAATTCCAAGCAAGCCTATGCTGTGAGCACGGAGGCAGACTAGGGGAGGGTACGCACAACGTGGCCCTAGAGATCTTTCAAACTGTGAGATCATGACCTGAGCTGAAATCAAGAGTCAGAGGCTTAACCAACTGAGCCACCCAGGCACCTGGCATGGTGATCTTTTCAAAAACCAAAACTGATCACGGCCCACAATTCTCCCCCCGCAACTGCACTGCCCCACCTCCAGCCACCACCCCCCACAAGCTTCTTAGATGGCTTCCATGGTTCAGAAGACATTGACAGCACTCTTTGTGTCATCTCCAAAGCCTGTAGGAGACCCTTCCTACCTCTCAGTTCATCTCACACTACTCTCACTCTTGCTTTGTGTTCTTCACTCCACCTTATTGGCATGTTCCTGTCCTCATACTGCCCATGCTCCCTTTCAGCACAGGGCCTTGGGAATATGTTTTTTTCTGTTACCTGTGCCCTTCCCCTGATTCCACCTTCAAATCTCAGATTAAGCATCACGCGAGGAAGACTTCCCTGACCTCTCCAGTGATGGGCACCCTCTCCCTCTTCTTTGCAGTACTTTTTACAAGTTCACAATTGTTTTGATTATTTGACTAACATGTTTCTTCCTTAAGGCCATAAGCGCAATGTGAGAAGAGACTAAATTTGACTTTACTCCCCATTGTCTCTGTTGCCTAGATCAGTGCCTGCATATAATAAGTGCTCAATAAACACTGAATGAGTAAACTATAAAATGATATTCCTAAAATATTCAGTATGAGGAAGTCTTTTATTCCCTAGCCAGTTTTTGAGAGTGCTTACTTTTTGTCCATCTACCGGGATCTCAGAACATGCTTATGGTATTAGAGCTTTAGATATTAAGGTATTTGTTCAATTATGGGCTAGAGAAAGAGAAAAGACCAGTGTTAAGACAAAAGCCACAAACATTGGATGTACACAAGAAGGAAAGCCTTTGAAAAAATATTAAATGAACCCTTGGAAGAAGATGCCAAAAGGCGAGCTCTGAATCTTTGAGCACTTTGGCTCAAAGTACGGCAACAACCATTCTTCACCTCCACCATGAAAACCAGGAAAAACTGATCTGTGCTGCAGCACAAAGAAAATGATTTCTTCAGAGGGAAGCGTGTTAAGTGAAAGAAAGAACTACTTCTTTAATGAGAATCATTAAGAAGAATTTTAAGGGACACTCGGGTGACTCAGTCGGTTGAGCATCCAACTTCAGCTTAGGTCATGATCTCATGGTTCCTTGAGTTTGAGCTCCACATCAGGCTCCTTGCTATCAGTGTGAAGCCTGCTTTGGATCCTCTGTACTCCTCTCTCTCTGCCCCTCCCCTGCTCTCTCTGTCTCTCTCTCTGTCTCTCTCTGTCTCTCTCTCTCTCTCAAAAAAAAAAAAAGAAAAGAAAAAGAAAGATAGGAAGGAAGGAAAGAAAGAAAGAAAGAAAGAAAGAAAGAAAGAAAGAAAGAAAGAAAGAATTTTAAAAACTATCCAGGAATATACCTCACACCTTCTCCCACCAACATTTAAGACATCTCTTTGTCTCTGTGACCCCAACCAGAGATGGAAAAGGCTCCTAAGTGTTATATTCTAATTCTTCAGTAATCTCTTTTCTCCACCACACATGAAATCTGCAAATTCTCCACACTCCTTCCCCCAGACCGAGGGAGTAATTTCAAAACATTTTGGAAAAATAAACAATTAGGCAAACATTATCATTTCACATTAAGAGAAGATCTTTTTTTCCTTTAAGCATTACGTAGTAACTCAAACATGAAATTATTTTCTGAGTTCACATTTTCCCAATTATGGGTTCAAAACCTGTCTTCATTGATAAAAGAATGGCATTTTACCTCTGGGTAAATTAAATATCCAATTTCAAAAACACGAGTGACTACATCTTGCTGAGTTACTTTTGCTAGTATAGGTGCATAGATTTGGAACTGGTACAATAGTGTCATCAAGCCAGTGGATGGGTGTCAATACGCATGGAACAATCAGAGGTGTTCCTCGAGGCTCAGCCTTTCTTTGGCCTTTTCTTGTTCCGCATTTGTACCAATAGCTTGGATGAAGATGTAAAAATTGCGCCTGTCAAATCTGCAGTTGACACAGTGTTGGGAGGCAGAGCTTATGTTCTGGGTAGTAGAATCAGGTTTTACTTGAGCCAACTGTGTGATCTGGCCTCCAAAAATGCTAACATAAATCTAGGTTGCTGTAGAAGAAGTGCGATGTCCAGCTCAAGGGAAGTAATTACTCCACCGTAGAGCGCGCTGAACTGACCACATTTGGCCACCACATTTTAAGGGGGAAATTGACAAATAGGAGGGAATGAAAGCAATGAAGGCATCCAAAATGCATCACAGGAAGAACTGTAGAGGAATCAGGGAATATTTAGTCTGAAGAAGAAAAGATTTAGAGGGTCATGCTAACTGCCTTCAAATATTTGTGGGATTAGATACAGTCTATATTACTCCAGAGGGCATAATTTCAAAAAACTGGGATCATGTTGATAAAAGCCAATGATGACTACAATTTGAGTTCTTATTTTGAGACAACCACTATGTTAGATGCTTTATAAACTGCATCTCTAACCTTCACAATGGCATTACAGGGTCAGCGTTATTATCCTCGTTTTAAAACAATAAAAAGAGTAAAATTCCTACCATTACTAATACTATGCCATTCTCTTCTAGTCATCCACACTCTTTCTGGACTGATGCTCTAAAAATACAAATTTGATCTTTTGTCCAAAGACTAAACGAGCTGCCTTGTCACGTACTGAGCTTTCTGGCATTGGAGTTAGGCCAGTAGAGACTAGTGGCCCCCTGTCAAGGATGTCACCAAGAGGATTTCTGCATCAGGAGGGAGAAAGTGCTGCATGACTTCTAAGGTCTCTTCTATTGCTAAGATTCCCTCACTTATGATACATGGTTCATACTTCGGCCCAATGCTTCCAAATGATTAGTAATCTGTGATAACACTGGAAATACACTGGCTTAGGAGTTAGGAGGTCTATTCTAGTCCAGGCTCTCTACCCCTCCTTGCAGCCATGTAACCTGGATAAATCATCCAACCCCCCTCAGCTCCATAGCCCCATTGCTAAAAGCAGGGGGTTGGACTACCTGGTTTCCATAATTATTTCTGGCTCTGATACTCCACAAGTCTCTTTGTATGTTACATTTTATAAGACATTAAATATCCAAACACACTTTTTAGATTCTGATTCACGGGCCTACAAACATTGATTTTTTTTTCTCCATAACCATAAGCTTTTGGAGATGAGTCTCCTAAAAATTATAGCTTTATGCCAGACCCAAGGGATCATGATTCAAGAAATGGATCCAACACAAAGTAAAATTTCTCAAACTTCAAAGATGAAAATTCGCAGACAAACTATTTTCACCTAAATCGCTCACTCTGGGGTTCCAATTTCTCCAAACGTTCCTTTGACTTCTTCTTCCCTTCATATCCTTCAATATACTTTGCTCTCCATTCAGTGTTGTTCTGAGACACAAAGGGTGTGAATGGAATGAGAATCAGGGCATAATGAGTCTTGATTGCATACTCAGTGAGTTTGAGGTAGAGTGGTAATTGTCTTTCTGCATGCATGGGCTTGGAATACAATATGCAAAAAAAACAACGCAATGTATATGAATATATGTCCATGTTCTTACAAATACCTATAATTTCAGGGCGTGGTCATGAAGGATGAAGGGCAGTGGACCACAGATGAAAGTAAAAGTTGGAGCATACGGGGAGAAGGTTGTTGATTCCCATAAAGTCCCAAAATGCTATCTTCAAATCTATATTCTGTCCAACTGCCAAGGTGTGGAGAATTTATGGGTTTCTCTATAAAGAGCCAGGGTCATCCCGACACGCGTTTACAAGTCAAGTTGTGCAATCTTGGAATTGTCTGCATCTTAATGAGGCCCGGGCAGTTATGAAGACTTTCAGAACTTCCCCAATGTAAACATCCATGAATTGCATCCAAAAGGTGTCTGAGACATTCACAGGATAACACAAGTTCTAACCTTGTGTTAGAAGAGACTAAGCTCTCTGGAGGTTTAGGAAGGATTCTAGAAGGTCCTAACTCCTTCTTTCTGATGCTCTCAGGAGCTGGAATACCAGAGTGAGTATTTTGAATTCTACTAAGAGAGTAGGCTGCTCCGTGACAGAGGGGACAGTGAGGTATTAGAGGGGACATAGTGGGGTTGGGGAGGACCAGGGGCCATGCCAGCTGCCTCTCTCTCCATAACATTCTCCTTAGTGTAGCCACACTGTGAAAGATGAACATAAGAAAGAATCCATCTCAGGAAACTTTGCATCAGGGAAAGGGAGAGGAGAGCACAGAGCCCTGTGAAAATTCCAGCTTTGACATGCACATTTAAATTCTGCTTTTTCAGAGTATGCTACTTATCCCAGAAGACTTCTAAGGGGAACAAAAACATGAGCACTGGAATATAGGGCTCAAGTTCAGATCAGCTCAATAGCACCTGGGCATGTTAAGTTCTCTGAGCCATACCTTCCTCATCTTTAAAATAGAGATAATCATCTAATGAACAGGGTTGTAGTGAGCCCCACATGAGAGGACGGATGTTCCAGCACAGTGCTGACAACATACGTGTACTTCTTCTCTCTTAGTATAGTCCCAAACGTGAGGCTCAGAGAGTAGTGGTTCATTCTGGGTGGCTACTCCCCATGACTGATTTTAATAGAAATATTACTAATAACAGCTAGCACTTATACAGCATTACCATATGGCAGAAAACTCATTTAGTCCTTATTAGTCTATGAGGCACATAGGATTATTAATCCTCGTTTTACAGAGGAGGAAACTGAAGCACAGAGAGGTTAAGTAACTTGCTCAAAGTTATCCAACTGATAAGTGAAGGAGCTCAGACCTACGCCCTTTGGCTTCAGAGTCCAGATTCTTACGTACTAAGCCATACTGCCTGTATAGTCTTGCTGTAAAAATATTTTCTAGTGAAAAATAACATGGCAAAAAATAAAGTATACCTGCTATCCTTTCTAGGGACATTAAAAGAAATGGTTAATTGATGCTGGTGTGGGATCCTGAGAATTACAATACACCTGTCTTACCACTAACTCGGGCCAATGTCATCACCACCATTTTCATACCTAGAAAAGACTGGGATACGCCATTAATTCATTTCTAAGTTGTTGACTCGTGACACTTGTCTTAATGTTATATTGCCTGCACAGGTCTTTTGAGACTGGTTTACAAGGAACAGGGCAGATTAAGATTAGGGAGGAAAGCTGTACTTCAAAAACTGTTGAACGATACTCCTACCAAACTACCAAAACAACCGTCACTCACTCGTTCTCTGATGAAGTTCAGCTTCCTCAATAGTTCCACGAGTTAAGCAAAAGGCTGAGAAAGAGGTAATTTCTTTGATGTTTGGATCAAGTTCAATTTCCAAGGCAACTTCCCTTACAGCGGGTAGAAAAGCAGCTCGCACATGGATATGACCCTCAGTGGCCTTTAGCACTCACCCGTTCCCAGGAAGTGGAAGGCCTGGCCCGAGTGAGGTTCTAGACTTGAGTCTGCAAGATACGGACCAGCAAGATCCATCTGACTGGACTGTGCTCTCCTCCAACTCCAGACCTCTGTCATCCTTTCTAATACTGGGTTTAGACAAAAGAGCCCTGAACCATCCCTGTAAGCATTTTATAGCTATTCATTTAATACTGTAGTAAAATGCTCAAGACAATAAATGTCTTCTCAGGTGCCACCCTCGACTGTGAGAAACAGTTTTCAGGTGTCTCTCAAAGATCCTGCTCCTTCCTGTTCAGATTCTCTCAGTGCCGTGGACTGTCTGTGTCTCTGCTCTCACCTCCTGCTTTAGGGTCTCGGTTAATTCCGCTAAATATAATCATATGGGTTAAAAGGAAGGAAATGATGCCACTTCATTCAGGTTACTAGAATTTTAGTTGAGCAAATCTCTGTGGTTGATGCATCCACAGATATCTTGGAAGTCAGAGACTCCTCTAATGCCCCTGAAAATGATATTGTACTCACTGCTCCCTGGTAAAGTTCCTCATTTCTCAAGAGTCTTCCCCAAGTAACCGTGGCACCAGCCTACTTGAACACTTCTGCCGGCCATACCTTTGACATATGACTTGAGCTTTTATCATTTCATTCCAATCAATCTTCTCCGTAACATCTCCTGGCAACTCATCCTCTCTACCCTTTTCCCTCTCATTCACACACACAGACCTCAATGCTTCTTGACTATTCATTCCATTTCATGTCTCTTTTTCACCTTTGCACATGATATCTCCTCTTTGCGGTCAATCCAAGATCCAGCACCTTTCTCCTCTGTGGAGCCTTCTCCCACTGCTTCTGGCCCCATTAGTTGCTCCCTGTTTTGTGCTCTCATGGTACCTTTTCCATATTGCCATTAAAGAGCCTGGCTGATTTCCACAAGCACTTCCTCCAGCAAACTTGGACCAGGGAATACGCCAGGTTCACCTGAGAACAGCCAGTGTCTGCTCCTTGATATGCACCTTGCAGACGTGCAATAAATTCAATTTTTCAGTGAATACAAGAATGGTGGCGATTTTCTGCAAGTCTATTGCTTCTCTTTGCTTTACTTTCCTCACTTGTTAAGCAGGAACAATCATACCTGGTAAGGTTTGCATAAATATTTAGTTAAGTAATGCCAATGCAGAGCTTAGTACAATGTTGGACGTATTAAATGCCCAACACTTGTTAGTAACCATTACTTTAATTATCATTACTGTTATCACTAACAATGGTAACGCCGCCTCTATATGCAATTAACCACTCTTTGGTCCTCCATTTTATCCCATAAATACCTCTTTCAAAGCTCTGATAACACATTGGTGTATTTGTTTATTTTTAAGATTGGTCTTCCCCTCCTAGCTATGAAGACTCTGACAACAGGAACAGTTTCTGATTTCACGTGGCTGTCCCCAGGGCTTAAAACAATACCTGCCACATGGAGGTTTGCTGAATGAACGTGTAGGGAGTGCAACTATAGTGCTCCCAAAAAAGAAAAAAGAAAAAGAACCAACTTTCCCAGAAGACCTACAGTTCAGAGGCAATATGGAAATCTAAGGAGGCAGAGGGATAAAAAACAAACGAATCTGAAAAACACCTTTACTCACACAGGCAATAGAAACAGAGACCCATCCTCTAGAGCTGATTAAGCGCTGGCCTAAAGGGTGAAGGGCTAGCCAATGGGTCTGCACCTTCATGTGAGTTCCACCATTAAGCACATGATCTTGCTTGACTTATTAGTCTGTTGATTTTGCCTTCATACTGATTCCCACTTCTGTCTTTTCTTTGCTATCCCACGAGCTCCAGTTTGATAACCTTCCACCCTGACCACGCTATAACTTCTTACTGTTCTCCTGGCTTTCAACCCTTCTGGTCCCTCCCAGGCCACTCCAGACCGCAGAGTCCAATTAATTGGTATGAATCAGCACTTTCCCAATGTCATACCTTAACTCTAAAACCTCCCAGGGCTCCCCAGTGCTTACACCGTGAAAGCCCACTCTTAGCCTTGCCTTCAAAGGCTCTTTTAACCAGCCCCATCTCTTACCCTGTCCCCTGTGCCAGCCCTCCGCTCCAACCACCCTTCTCTACTCACTACGCAACTCATGAGTTCAAATTCTCCCCTTCACACCTTTGCAGATACATTCCCTAGGCCTGGAATTTCCTCTCTGCTTAGCTAAATCCTATCCTCTAGGCAATAAATCTGTTGGTTGATAGATACAGTGTTTTTCTCTAGTATAAATGAGGATAGTATTCCCTGGCTTCCTTTGAACTATGAAGTTAAGGTACAGAATGGCTTGAAAAGAGCTTTAAGAACATATGTATTATCCTGCCACCCTTGCTCTCCTCTCCTCTGACATCCCCTCATTCGTGCAAAGACCGCTTTCCTCTGTTCAGCCTCTGGTTCATCTTAAATACCACCTTTTCAATGTTACCTCTCTAACTAAAAAAAACCCTCCTATTATTTTCTACCTCAGTACCCCGAACCTTTCCTTTATAGCATGTGTCATAAGGTGTGATTTTTATCATTATCATTTCCAGTTATATATTATCACTATCATTTTATTATTATTTTATTATTATTTCCAGTTATATATACTTTTATCATTATTTTTTTATTTTTTTTTTAATTTTTTAATGTTTATTTATTTTTGAGACAGAGAGAGACAGAGCATGAGCGGGGGAGGGGCAGAAAGAGAGGGAGACACAGAATCCGAAGCAGGTTCCAGGCCCTGAGATATCAGCACAGAGCCCAATGCGGGGCTCGAACTCACAGGCCGTGAGATC
Source organism: Panthera uncia (assembly GCF_023721935.1). Taxonomy (NCBI): domain Eukaryota; kingdom Metazoa; phylum Chordata; class Mammalia; order Carnivora; family Felidae; genus Panthera; species Panthera uncia. The sequence continues at coordinate 115,462,704 of NC_064816.1, read as the reverse complement.
ATGACCTGAGCCGGAGTCGGACGTTCAACCGACTGAGCCACCCAAGCACCCCTATACTTTTATCATTATTATTTCCAGTTACCTATTATAAATTCCTGGAAGGGAAAGCGCCCGTCTTATTTTCTCTTCTGTTGCTAGTGCCCGGCTCAGTGCCGACACAGAACTAGACAACCAGTGACCGAATGGACAAATGAATTAGGATTTCTGAGGTGATGATATAATAAAGAGCAACCAATTTACAATTTCCTCTCATTGGGCACACGGTCGTCTTAAGCCGGAGATACAGAGAGATAACATTTGCTGACTTGAATCCTCATAAGTCATATCAACAGAGGCCAGACACAGCTTAACAGTCTCCTCAAATTGCCAATGCGTTTGGTCAATTCAAATCACTGGTTGAAGTGAGGCAAGACAGGCCCCCCCCCCCTAAGCAACTGGAAAACATACAGGAGAAGACAAAGTGAAATGATTACAAACAAGCAAGAAACTAGGGTCCTGGGGTGTATATGGGGGAAGGGAAGCGAATGGCACCAACGGCATTGCCAGGCTCCCACTTCTGTACAGCATGGGGAAGAAAAGGTTCTCGAATATCCTGAAAGAGGCACTGAGCACACCGGGAAATGCTGAAGAGACACACTAAGAACCTGGTATGGCCACACCCGGGGCAAACGGCCCATTCTAGAATTAACTAAGCATATTTCCCTTCCTTCCTTACCAGAACGTGTGAAATTACCAAAAGTAAGGGTGAATATAAAACTAGCACAAGGATGCTGATGGTCTGTTTCCTCAGCATGTCAAAGAGAATCAAATACTTATGCTCAATGACCAGAAATACCAATGTAGCGCTCTCCTCAATGCCGCTCATGATCCACTATAGTTCTGAGAAGAGACTTTGCCTTTCCCTCTCCCAAAGCCCCCCCCCCCCCTTCCCTGGCCCTTCCTCTTCTCTCCTGGCCAAAAGAGCTGGAGGGTAGGGCTGGCTGCTAAGATGAATCTGCTTGAAAACTCCCCTGCCTGGAGCATTGGTGGAGTATCTGCATTCCTGAATATTTGGCAACAGCCACGCTCTTAACATGAAATAGAAATGTGATCTTCAGTGGGAAGGAAAATGTGCTACAAGATAGACTTCCTCCTCCGAAACAATAGAGAATAAGAGTGCCTGCACTTTGTTTCACTTCTGGTGGAACCCGTCGGGTGGCTTGCCATGAATGGCCTTGCTTTGTAAATTGTTCAGTACCTTCACAAACGTAAGTTACTGCTATGCTGCGCTAGTGATCAATATTAATTCAGGGAAGTGGATGTTTTATTAGAAGACAAGGACCCTCTACCTGCCATTGCTACCAAGCAAACTGAATCATAGCGACTGGTGTTTGTTAAGTCTTCGACCAAAACCCAAATGATATAATGCAACACAGGAAATCAATGAGAGACTGAGTCTGTCTTATTTGATGAAATCCTAATAGAAAGAGATAACATTTTTACCTTGACCATACCAAATGAAATTCACTTGTTGTGTGCATTAGGGCACTGGCCACAACTGGATGCAACAGTCCTCAAAAGAAGCCTCTGGAAATCTTGTCTGAATATTGAGAGCGAATTTTCAAAAAACAATTTTTAACGTTTATTTATTATTGAGAGACAGGGAGAGACAGAGCATGAGCATGGGAGGGGCAGAGAAAGGAGGAAACACAGAATCCGAAGTAGGCTCCAGGCTCTGAGCTGTCAGCACAGAGCCCGACGTGGGGCTCGAACTCACAAAACGCGAGATCATGACCTGAGCCGAAGTCGGACGCTTAACTGACTGAGCCACCCAGGTGCCCCAAGAGCAAATTTTAAAATAAGAATTCTTACCAGTCATTTGGGTTCTCTGGGTCCTCAGGAGTCCAGAGAAGTGCAATGGGGGTCAATGAGATAGATGGTTTCCATGTTTACAGCGCATATAATGTACATTCCCAAACCTACATAACACTTATTACCATTCTGACCTCATCACTTCCTACTACTCCTAACCTTACTCGCTCTGCTCTAGACACATACTGGCCTCCTCAATGTTCTGCAGACATACAATAGCCACGGCACTGGCTGCTCCCCCCTCCCCACCCCACCCCCCGAAAAGGTTCCTTCTCCTTCTCCTCACATCTCCTTCTGCCACCAATTCCAAATGTCTGCTCAAACGTTACCTCCCAATGAGCCTTGTGTCTGAGGCTGGCCACTCTAAACTGACAACTCAACTTCCTTGAATCCACATTTCCCTTACTTAGTTCATCCTTTCCCATCATGACATCCATTCCTTCCTCACTTGCTCCAATCCAAAAGCACCAAACTACTTCTGATCCCTATTCTTAAGACAATATGCAAGAAAAGAAAAAAAAAAGACACAAAATCCAATGACTCTATTCTTTTTGAACCACTAGAAATCTCTCTTATCTCTTTCTCCGTGGATGCCATGTTTTGAAAATACTTCTTTAAAAGTCATGAATTCATGGGGCGCCTGGGTGGCTCAGCCGGTTGAGCGTCTCGCTTCGGTTCAGGTCATGATCTCATGGTCTGTGAGTTCGAGCCCCACGTCGGGCTCTGTGCTGACAGCTCAGAGCCTGGAGCCTGCTTTGGATTCTTTGTCTCCCTCTCTCTCTGCTCCTCCCCCGCCCATGCTCTGTCTCTCTCTCTCTCTCTCTCTCCTTCAAAACTAAAAACATTTTTAAAAATTTAAAAAGTAATAAAATAAAAGTCATGAATTCATTTTTCTGTACCAGTCTTGAAGCCTTCACATTTCTTAATTTCTAAAATCTCATTTCACTCTATTGTACCATCAGACACTACTGTTTCACAGCATTGATAAAATTCTAGGCCCAGAAAGAAACTGATGCTTTATTTTTTTATTTAAAACAATTTTTTTAATGTTGTTTCATCTTTGAGAGAAAGAGAGAGAGAGAGAGAGAGAGAGAGGGTAAGGGGCAGAGAGAGAGGGAGACACAGAAACTGAAGCAGGCTCCAGGTTCTGAGCTGTCAGCACAGAGCCCGACGCGGGGCTCAAGCCCACGCGCCATGAGATCGTGACCTGAACTGAAGTCGGACGCCTAACCGACTGAGCCACCCAGGCGCCCCAAGAAACTGATGCTTTAGTTTTTCTGGGCAAACTTGCTGCAGATAAATGTATAACTGCAATTAGAAAATTTGACTACTATATCACTTGGGATGCCAAAAGGAAACAGACAGCACACTGAAATTGTGTAACTTGAGAACTGATTAATAAATAAACTATTTGCAAAGGTGTGGGCAGAGTGCAGGGAAGCCACAGCCACATTGCAGTACCCTGGGGCCAATAAGCGTTCCTAGGCCTATAGGAGTTGAGAGAAGGGAGAGGTTACCAGACCTCAGGAGAGAGACAGGTTAGCAGGAGACCAGGGAGGAGAGAGCTGTGTGGACAGGGCATCTGGCAGGACCTGGGACCTTTGGTCAAAGAAGACAACTAACTGAGGCAGCTGGGAGAACAGACACCCAATTCCCCTTTTCTCCCTTTCTGGAACCTACTGTGGTAGTTCATGGCCACTGGCCCAAATCCAACAGGAAAACACAGGTTAAAGGTCAGCCTTTCAGGGTAGACAGCAGGGTGGAATAGGGGGAAAATGGGCCCAGATGGACACTGAGAAAATATCTAGCACAAGTATGTTTGATTAAATTTATTTTATTTCACAAGCAATATACTTCCTTATTAGAGAAAATTTGTGAGGAAAAACAATACATGGGAAGGAACAAAATCACCCATCATCCCAACATACAGAAAAAAACTAATAGTTTACTATATCTCTCCAGATATTTTCTCTCTGTATATGTATACACACCATGTACACACGTGCGCGCGCGCACACACACACACACACACACACACACACACACACATTATGATATGCAAGAGATCCAAAAGATCAGAAACCCCACTAGGACGCAGTAACACAGTTTGCATTCCACCCCACCTACCATGACTAAAAAAAAAAAAAAGAAATGTTATCTGTATCTTTATTTCCTCTCTAATTTAAACCATATAAGGACAGGACTGTCACTAGCTGAACTGGCTCTGCATTTATCCGTGTGCTTAACAAATCATGATGGGACTGATAAAAACAATACAAGACAGAGTGAAGCCTGTCCCACAGTGCACCCAAGTAACCCAGCTCCACCCCACAAAGATGAGCTGGGGCAGGCACGGCTCCTCTGAACCCAGTTACACACCCTCAAAACAAGGTCTCACTTTTAGGCCACAGCTTCCAATGTGTCTACATTCCTCCTGGTGAAACAACTGAGCTTGGAAGAAGAACAACTTGCTATGTGGGAGTCACAGAGGGAAGAAATTGGCACCTGCTGTCTCCGTACCATAGGGCCGTAACAGCGCGGAGTTCAATTGTCTTTTCCACCGAAGTTATTGCGTGGCAGGAAAGTGAGGACACGTAGAAGGTGCAGTTTTCTACCCTAGACAGTCAGAATTTATGGGTTGGCTGGCTAAATAGAGGCACTAATGCCAATGAAATGTCTATATCTAGATGACCTCCCCCAGCAACCTGTCGCTCTTGTATTAGAACGCCAAATCTATGGGTCCCTGCTCTTTGACCACTTGGACATCCTGTGTATTTCCATCTTCATTTTCATCCTCTTGTGCTCTATTGACAACCTCAAAGTGGGACAAATCACTGATTATTTGATAGACTAAGAAATAATATTTCTAAATCTAAAATAAAGATGAGATTTCAGGAGAGTCAGGTACCCACGTAAGAACCACACCCACACTGCTGGAGCCTTTAGTAAGCCAGGCTTTGTGTCTTTCCCTTTGTGTTGATACGTCCTTAAGCTGATAATATATATGTGTGTTTATTTTTGCTCCCCAGATAAGTTTTTTTATTTCATTTTGAAGTTTATTTATTTATTTGGGGGAGTGGGGGAGCAGAGAGAGAGGGAGAGAAATAATCCCAAACAGGCTCCATGCTGTCCGCGCACACAGCCCGACTCAGGGCTCAAACTCACGAACCGAGAGATCATGACCTGAGCCAAAATCAAGAGTCAGACGCTTAACCAACTGAGCCACCCAGGCGCCCCAAGTTTTTGTTTTTTAAATATCTGAATGTTGTCTGGTTGCTTTTTAAAAAGTCTAACTGCAGATAGCCCATGTATAAAGAAATGTTTCTCAGATGTCTTTTCACACGTATATAGTTCAGTATCGCTTTATGAAATAGTTTCCAACTGCTATGGATGAAATTAAAGAAATTTAAATCTGCTCTTAAAAGTCAAATAGAATCTGAGAATGAAGAGCCATTTTAAAGGTTTGTAACCATTGGTAAAAGGCATGTTCAGGGCAAAAGATGAAACACAAAATATTTGAATCTCTTATATTATCTTCACTTTGATTAAACATCTTTGCCCCTAAGTTAGTTCTGCAATTACACATAATATTGACTTCTGTGGGTAGCTAATTAACTCTCCATTCCCTTTTTAAGAAACAATGACAATGGGGCGCCCGGGTGGCTCAGTCAGTTGAGCATCCAACTTCAGCTCAAGTCATGATCTTGTGGTTCCTGAGTGCGAGCCCCACATCAGGCTCTGTGCTGACAGCTCAGAGCCTGGAGCCTGCTTTGGATTCTGTGTCTCTCACTCTGTCCCTCCTCCACTGTGCTGTCTCTCAAAATAAATAAATAAACATTTTTTTAAAAAAAAAAAAGAAGAAATGACAATGTTTAGGCATAAATCTGATCTCCCTTCTGCTGGCATAGGAAAACCCAGTCCCCAAAGACTCAGTGTCCTCATAGATGCCTTGTCTTATATTTTACCCCATTTATTCTTTTTTTAAAGCATTTTTAAAAGTTTATTCATTTATTTTGAGAGAGAGAGAGAGAGAGAGAGAGAGAGAGAGAGAGAGAGACAGTGATTGTGGGGGAGGGGCAGAGAGAGAGAAGCCCAAGCAGGCTCAATGCTGCCAGCACGGAGCCCAATGTGGGGTTCAAACTCATGAACCATGAGATCATGACCTGAGCAGAAGTTGGATGCTTAACAGACTGAGCCACCCAGGTGACTGATTCTAAAAGTCTGTCATATCTCCACTTTTGATGAAGGTTGAGGCTCCATGTCTGAAGAAGGGCTGACAAGGTTAAAACAAACCTCTTTCCCCTTCCTCTCCTCCCTTCCATTGACTGGCATTAAAATCATCAAGAACTCTTCTTGTTGAAGGCCTTTTTCATGCTCTTCCAGAGGCAGCAGAGGGAAAAGACCTATTTCATCCCTAGTTTGTAACTTTGTGTAGAGGGAATCCGGAAAACTTACCTTTCTGGCACATCGTGACCACATTTGGGGAAACTTTCTACACACACACACACACACACACACACACACACACACACACAATGCTACTTACCACTGGCTGAACAAAATTCAAGTGGAGGCTGAGAAGGGGGAGGAATGCTTGGCCAGTGGTAGAAAGAGGTTGAATTGCTTATGGCCTTTTATCTTAATTTTTGTGACACAATCCAATTACATCTATTTAGTAGTGCCTTCTAATTACTAGCAGAGATGAATAATGAAAGATTACCCTTGTGTTCAAGCTCTCCCTCAAGTCAGCCTCCCTCCCTGGTTCACTCATGTGAACATTCTAGATTCAAATACAGAGCATATCTAGAGCTCATGGCATGCTCAGCCAAATAAAGAGTCACTTTAAAAACTGGAAAAAACCCTTCAGGGCTTCAGTAAGAGGCCAAGGTTACAGGCTGGTGCTGTGAAGGGCAGGGTGGGATAGAAAGGGACCCTGTCCCGCCTCCAGGTATGGTGTCTGTAACCAAAGAGATGTTGGCCAGCAGGAGCTACAAACTCTTTAATGTACAGGATTTAATGGTCAGGTTTCAGTGGTAATATAGGAATGTGAAAAGGAACAAAAGAAAAGCAGATCTACCGAAGTTAAGATAATTACGGAAACAGTGGCAACTGGGGCAGGAAAAAGGAGGGATGATGTCTCTACCTTCATTAGGAATAGAGTCCCTTGACTTTGGACGGATAAACCCGAAACAGGAGATCCAGCTTGGATGTAGGCTGGGAAAACAGGCAAAAAGAAATTCCAACCTCAAGGAAAAGATTTTTTTTAAATCAAACCTCTAAGAACCCGCTCTCAGAACTTTAGATTTGAAAGAATCTGTCCCCATCAACAGCCTTTAATCCCACTCCCTGACTCAACAGAAAAGAAAACGGAGGCCAGAGGAGAGGATGTGACCAGACCAGTAGTTCACATCTAAGTGGACAAAGAAATAGGACAAGAGTCTAGATCTTTTGATTCCTCATTCAGTGCTCTTTTGGCTATGATGAATGATTTTAGAGCTCACCCCTGTAAAGTGGAAAAAGTGACTTTATGTCATGTTCGCTTCAGACCTCAATATATTGGACTAATAAGGTAATGAATTATTTCATCTTGGGGTTGCAAAACCTGGCAGGCACTCAAAAGAGGCAAGAGTTAGGGTCAGGTCCAGTGATGCCCATCTCCTCGGAATGACCATTAGGGACTTGGAGGGAAGGGGAAGGGATTCTCCTTGACGATGGACACACTGGCCCTCAGGCCCGACCAGCCTCCCTGCGGCCGGTCAGAATCTCTGAGAGCAGAAGTTCTGAGGTCACTCAGAACTGCATGGAAGGAACACATGGGGCCTCCTGAAAGCCCAGCACAGCACAGTTATAAGGCTGGGTCCCCGCCAGTTGCTCAAAGTACTTTCTCAACAAAAACAAAAACAAAACCCGGCAAAGAGCTCCCTTTGTCCTGACACTTCTCCCTCACACTTAAAGTGCCCAGCCCAATTAGGACCGTTTATTCTGTGCACACTTGGATAACGCGCTCTGATAAAAAGCTAAAACTGCAGAGCATGGCTGCAGGGACAGGAAAACACTATTGCTTCTATGGTTTCATACACAGATTGCGTCATACTTAATGCTGAAATCATAAACTATATATTTTTGCCCCCTCCAAGCTGCCTATTGTGTGCTTATAAACAGGAACCTGGCAGCATGTCAGGGGTGCAAATTGATTTCCTTTCCCAAATAAAATTTTAAAAAGCAAATAAACAAGGTTATGTTGGCTAATGAAACATTACATGCCAGGCTGGGGAGAATTCTTTTAAAATGTATTTTCTTGAGCAAAGGCAACGCAAAGCATCCGTAAAAGGTTCTTTCATAAACAACATGTTTACACAAAAATGCATTACTTGAAAGAAAGGCAAGTCATGGTGCATCTCCCATGATATATTTGGACCGGCTTTTAAGAAATAAATTAGGGATGGGTGAGAAGGGGGGTGTCCCACACTGCTACAGAATTTGGAAATTAACTAAAGCCACTCACAAGTAAGATGAAGCGGTTCGTGTTTAGAAAACTGCTTGATCTTAGTGTTTTTATCATTTGTCATCGAGACGTAAGTAGCCCACTTGGAGTGCCTCCTATTGGTATGAGGAAATTCAGGAAAGAAAACTGAATCGTGCCCACAGTGCTTAGAGACATAGGACGAGCAAGCCTGGATGACTAGCATCGATGGAAACATCTCTTGGACAGTGACCTGCTTCCCAGCTGGAAACAGGGTTAGTAATCCTCGTGTAAGAGGGATTCCCTGGCTCTTGTCCACCTTACACTTTACCACAGAGAATGAATTCCTGGAGCCCCAGGACCGAAGCCATCCCGAGTGGGCTGTGAAGCCCAGATCAAATATTCCTGCGTCGTCTCCCTCCTTCCACCGTCTTCCCAACACCTTTTTGCTCACGCGCCCAGGCGGCAGAAACCCTGGTGCATCCCGATGAGCAGACAAAGCCCCAGGACAACTCGGAATGCAGCTTGAAGGAGGAGGCTGAAAAGGTTGAGGTACAGTCTCAAGCCTGCGCAGCTGAGAGCTGAGTTGCTACCTGGCAGTAGTGGTAGATGGACAGAGAACATCCTGCGTGTTGTTGTGAACCCCGGTGATGCGTCCTTCCCTTACAGTTACTGTCTGTCATCAGGGAAGTAGTATCTCATACTAGAGCCCAAGAGCACAAGATAGAAACTCCCTATAGTCTTGGGATGGTCCCGACTATGAAGGAAGAAAAGAAACCTTTTAATCCTGCTCAGGGGCTTTTTGTTCAGCCTAAAATACAACTCAGCCGGCTACTCCGAAATAAAGAACAGAACGGTTCAAAATCACAAAGGTAACCCTGAAATCCCACAGACCCAAAGGCCCTACCCTCAGAGAATGGTGTTGGGCGGTGACAGGGTGTGAGGGCTCGGGGATGGAAGAGTGCCTGAGATGACAAGTTCTCTCTCTCTTTCTTTCTCTCTCTCTCTCTCTCTCTCTCTCTCGCCCCCAACTCACCATGCAACCTTGGTCAGGTCTCTGGGCCACTCGGAACTTTCTTTTTTCCACCACTTTTAATATAAGGCAAACACTGTCAGTCTGATGGCTGTGTGATTAATGAGGTAACATTTGTAAAATGCTAAGAGCTTTCCAGAACTCAAATGCAAATACTTTAGGCCAAATACTCTGGACAACAGTTAAAACACAAAAAGGGTTAGTCACCAGTTGGCTGAGGATATGAACCTGGGAAGGAATTGCAGAAGGAGTGTGTCCTGTGAAAGGATTTGACCATGGTCGGGTGCACATCAGGGAAAGGGGAAGGAAGGAGAAAGAAGCTTTAGGCCTTGCAAAATCTAGAATATGAATTATTTCACCTGCAACAGAGGCCATTAGCTTTTAAAACCCTGCACCCTTTCAACAATACCGAAGATAATTTAATTCCACAAAATAGTTTCGACACACATAATCCTATAGGGTATAACCCAAGGTATGACAGATTATACTGAAACTTTTGTTCTTATCCCAAGAAAATGACACAGCATGAATCTATAAGGGCCACATACCAATTGGCTTGGCACTTGTAACCATCAACTTGACTTCCCCTGTTTTCTGTGGAAATGGAAGAATCATATTAATCATCGGCAAATTTGATAACAGATGTGTTTCCCAGCAAATCCACATCAAGCACTTGAAAAGTAATTACCCCCTAAAGCTTGTTGTGTTCCTACGTACATTTGGCATCAACTAAAGACTTCAGCCGCTTTGGTTTTATCTGACGTGAAGCTAAAGCCTCAGGGTGATACTCCAAATGCTGCTTTAGATTATAAAGTCTTAACAGCCCCTCGCTTTAGGGCACTGTGTTTATTGATGCTTTGTAAGCAATTTACAGTCCCTTAATAGCACATTCACCACAATGTTACAGTGTTTAACTTGTTAAATTATATTTAGAGCTTCAGGGAAAATTACCTCATTGGCTTCACTGGCGTGGGTTATTGATATCACACAGGAGTTATGGCAGCATCCACCTGACTGGGGACGGCGACAAGAACATTTTACGGGCTGGAGTCAAAAGTGGAATGCAAAATTCAAGTGGAGAAGTCAAGGCGGTATGGTGCTGGTGGGAGAGATGGAATGGGGTGGCCCTCCGGGAAAGGAGTTAGGGAAGGCAGAAGGGACAGAAGTGAGCGAGCAGGGTCAGCATCTGACAGAGTCATTCGTTAAACTGGAAAGCAAAAAAAAAACTGCCAACGATGGCCATCTTGATTCGGACATTGATGTCAGCCACCTCCACAACCAGGCAGTGCTCCTATTCCTGATCTCCCCGTCCTTTGGAAAAAATGTTCTAGATCCAGGGACCTGGGAGACTGACTCCAGTTGCTATAGCCATTTATTCAACGGCTTGGTGTTTATCTCTTCAGGGCTAAAGTATTGCAAGGGAAAGAGTGGATGTGTTAATAAGTAAAACAAAGGGAAGGAGAAGGTGGTGGGAAAGAAAGGAGAAGAGGAGGAGCGGGAGGAAGAAGGAGGACGAGAAGAAGAAGGAGAATCAAGGGTAGCAACAACAACAGTAGAAGCAGCAGGAGCAAAATCTTTATTAGAAAAAAGAGACATAAAGTAGGACTAAAATATCATCAGACCTGAAGCTTAGTGATGTCATGAGACTTCTTCAGAAAAGCAACCCAAGGCCAAGGTATTAAAAATCCACTGCAGAGGCTAGAGAACAGGCATGAGAAACCAACCAAGTGGCTGATACCTCTGGGGTCTTAATTCGTGTGACCCTTGGCTGGCTCACAGGTGGCTAAAGGTCGGAAGCAAACCATCAGAAATGACAAGTATCACGGTGTATAACCTCCATGAGACAACAGCACTTTCTCTTTCCCATACGTAGGTGCTGCACTACATGAGGTTTCTCATGCACGGGATATTTAATAATAATTAATAACCAAAATAAAACAGGCAGTTGACACTGCAAAAACAAAAGGCATCCAATGGCGTAAACAACGTTGTTCACCAGGCTGTTTTGGCAAATACAGTTGTTGGCAAGGAACCAACGAAAGAAATAGCAACTTGTATGTATTTCAAAAGACAGGAAATGAGAAGAGGGGAGAAATGCTATCCTGAATACAGGCATATAGTTTCCTACGGAAGTGAAGAACAGCTAGGTGTACAAGTATAAATCCTAGCATGTGATCCCTCAAAGAGAAATTTTGGTCTTTTTTTTTTTTTATTTCTTTTTTTAACATTTATTTATTTTTGAGAGACAGAGAGAGACAGAGCATGAGCAGGGGAGGGGCAGAGAGAGAGGGAGACACAGAGTCCAAAGCAGGCTTCAGGCTCCGAGCCGTCAGCACAGAGCCCAATGCGGGGCTCAAACTCACAAACCACGAGATCATGACCTGAGCCGAAGTCAGACATTTAATCGACTGAGCCACCCAGGTGCCCCAAGAAATTTCAGTCTTAAGTACAAATCAGAAATTCCCACTCCTCCTAGATTTGATAGATTATAACATTTGCTCTAAAAATTCACATTTAATGTCTACAGTTGCAGTTCCCAAACTGTGTGCCTAGCTGCCTCAGATGCTGCACTGAGCTTCTCAAGTTTGAGGGAAACATGGCAATACTTGACCTCCATTGGATACTGCACAACCCGCGGTTGTCAGTGTTTCAACATTAGATCATGCTACATTCCTTTGGAGTATATCACAACTTTGCAAAGCTGGATTTTTGGTGGTTGCTGTGATAAAGAGTAAATACCATGCAAAAACAAATGTGGAACAGAAAACAAGGGTGGTTCTGTCTAATCAGACTCTACGGTTTGGGAAGTGTGGAGCATCCAACAGGTACACGCAGCCTATTAGCAAGTGATTATGGTTATTTTTAAATAAAACAAAAGCATTCTTTTATATTTCGATATCCATATATTATTTATTTCAAATAATTACTGAGATGATTTTATACTTATTAAGTTGTTTGGACCCGACATGCGTACCATCCCACTAGGTTCTCTGGGAAACCCATACGAAGTATAAGATATAATCCCTATCTTCAAGAAGTTGGCAAGACAATCCTTATATGCTTACAAAGTTAAATGCCAAAAGCAGACAATGCAAGAGATGTTACTAGCCTGCATACAATTATAGGCTAAACGAGTGGTTCAAGAGTCCTGAGGGATTACGGTAAATTTTATGTGTCAACTTGGCCAGACAATCATGACCAGTTGTTTGGTCAAACACCAGTCTAGATGCTGCTAGGAAGGCATTTTTAAAATTTTACTAACTTCAAAATCAATAAACATTGTTTTTAAGTTTATTTATTCTGAGAGAGAGTGCGAGAAGGGGAGGGGGGGGAGAGAGAGAGAGAGGAGAGAGAGACTCCCAAGCAGGCTCCGTGCTGTCAATGCAGAGCCCAAGGCGGGGCTCGATCTCACGAACTGTGAGATCATGACTTGAGCCGAAATCAAGAGTCAGACCCTTAACTGACTGAGCAACCAGGTGCCCCCAAATCAATAGACTTTGAATAATGCACATCATCCTGCATAATGTGAGTGGGCCTCATTCAGTCAGTTGAAGGTCTTAAGAACAAGGACTGAAGTTTCTCAAAGAAGGAATTTGGCCTCAAGACTGCAATATAGAAACCCTATCTGCATTTCCTGCCTACAGATCTTGGACTCAAGAATACAAAATCAACTCTTCCCTGAATTTCCAGTCTGCCAGCCTGCTTTATAAGCTTCCAACTTCCTAGGCCCTCCTCTCCTCCATCTCTACGTCCTCTCTCCTCTCTCTGTCCAGAGATAGAGATAGAGAGGCAGACAAATATCTCCTATTGATTCTATTTCTCTGGAAGTCCCGACTGAAACTGAGGATAAAAAGGTGACTGTTGATTGGTGCAGTCAGGGAGCTCTTCAACAAGGAACTAAAGATGAGTCTTTCAGAGCAGGTAGTACTTCCGTGGGATGAGAATCACTGGTGTACTCACTGTTAAGGGACGAGGCAATATAAACTAAAGGCAAATGTGGCCTCCTGACCTACAGAGAAAGATAAAATAGGAGAGACAAACACTATATAAGTAGATATTATTCCAAAAGGGGAGACTGAGGAAGTCATGTTGGCCAAACATAGAACTTTGAGACGTCAGAAGAAATTATTGTGAATGATTCAGCCTTCACTTCCCTGCCCCCAATTCAAACAAAGCAATGCCCCACGATATCCAATAGCATCTTTGCCACTTCTTGCAAACATTGTTTCCTGAGAGCAGGGGCAAAGAGGAGAGAGTGAAGGGGAGATCTCTTCCACACTCACATGGGTTTAAGGCAAGACTGATCTCAACAGGACATGATCTTAACTGAAAGGCAGCAGTCTGGAAAGACACATTCTGAATCTATGTAATTATAAAGAGTAGACTGCTTGGAATCTACGTTGGAGATGATTCACTATATACTTCTCTTTTTTCTCCTCATATAGATGTATATCTCAAATACATATATATCATATATATATCATATATAATATATATCATATATACATATATACATATATACATATATATATGTATATATGATATATACATGATATATACATATGTATATATGATATATATATCATATATATATCATAGAGAGAGAGAGTAATGCTGACTTTTTAAGAAGCTCCTGTTTTTTCTGACTCCATTACAGTTTAAAAATCATTGGCTCCCCCTCCCACAACATGTATATATCCTGAGAATAAACAAGAAAGACATAGCACACCCAGTAGAAAATGAATACACAATATGAATAGGAATTTAAAAAAAAGAAAGTCCAAATGTCCAAAACATATATGGAGAGATGTTCAAATTTACTAGTAGTAATCAGGGAAATGCAAATTAAAATGAGAACAGCATAAAACAGAAATGTGGATTATTATTAGTGTTGGTGTTGATATGGGGAATTAGGAATCACATGCTATCATAGTCATTCTGTGGTCATTCTGAAAAACAACCAGGATCAATTCAGGGAAATTAAATATGCATAGGCTATATGTCCTTATATTCTTGTGCAGGTCTATACAAAGATCATGGTCACAACCCAGCCCCCTTCTATTTTGGGGGTGCAAGACAAGAATACAGATGAAGGTCTATATACCACATGACTGAATTGTTTAGAGTCACAAATCAATTCATAAAGATGTCGCCTCCTACCTTGACAAATGCACAATCACAATGGCCTGGAAGGTCAGGTTTAAATTAATTAACAAACCCCAACTCCTTAGGGCTCTATCTTTAGCCTCTAGCTCTGGCCCCCAACCTGCCCCTCTTTTCTTCCCACCCACAGCTCTGTCTGCACCTAGGGGAGTCCCCATATGCATGCAATTTACAAATGAAGAAGCCAAGACAGACAATTTACTCAATATCACAGAATAAGTGGCAAAATCAGGGCTTGAATTCAGGTTTCTCGACACCCAATCCCTCCCAGCTCAGTTATTTTCAGTGGACAAAATTGGTCAGACAACTACCTGTAAAATAACCCTAAAATTGAGCTATTGAGACGGGGTAAGGTGATCCTAGCTGAGAATCATTGTCATAGAGACTGAAGCCCACATCTACAAGCTCCATGCAGATCCCCTCTCCCTCCAATCGCCAGGTCTTGATCACTGACCCCATATGAGGCCAGTGATATAGACCGGCCTTGCAATAATGGACCCTAATTGGAACCCTCAAACTGTTAGGATTGAAAATGGCGCAACCACTTTGGAAAATAGTCTGGCCGTTCTTCAGAACCCTAAACATCGAGCTGCCACAGGACCCAGCAGTTCCATGCCAAGGTACATTCCCAAGAGGAACAAAGACTATATCCATACAAAAATGTGTACCCAAGTGTTCACAGCAACACTATTCCTAATAGCTGAAAAGTGGAAACAACCCAAAAGGCCACCAACTGATAAATGGAAAACAAAATGTGGTATGCCATATAGCCGTTAGAAGCAACAAAGAAGTGTGCAACAAGAACAGACCTTTACGACAGTGTCGCGTGAGAAAACTAACGGCAGAATAGCGCGTTGCTATTCAATAGCACACACAACGATGTTTTTCTAAGGACGCGTGCAGAGGGAAGAACACACGATGAATATTTTGGAGCAGGTGGCTATGGAAGGAGAGGTGCATGGGTGTGGGAACTGAAGACCCGGGAGAGAGACGAAGGGGAGGTTTTCCCAAACCAGTGATGACAAAGTACTGTGATCGGAGAAATTACTGAACAGTGTTGATTAGCTCAAGTCGGCACCTGAAGTTTGAAAGAAACTTTAAGCTAAAGGAAGTAAAAGAAAATTTTAAAAACACACGCCGGCAGCAGTGAATGGTCTATGTTTTTTCAGAAGGGCCTTCAGAACATTGCTGAAAATCACACGAGCAGCTGAATGGCCCAGGTATAGCACCGCTGTGGGAACAACGAAGTGTTTCTGCCTCTTCTTCTGCATAGGCTCCTGTAATTAATGCCTAGGTCAGAAGCAAAGAAATATATCTTAGCGTCCCTCCGAAAGGATAAGGTAGTGCTTACACACCAAGTAGGCAATGAGTGAAGCAATTTAAACAAATTAATCACCCAGAGACATACCAGTCAAAAGATAACACGTTGTCCTCGAAGTTCCAGAAAGAGCTGCCAAAAATCAGTGGAGTGAGTAGGTTAGTAGAAGAAGAAAAAAAAAAAAAAAAGGGAAAGAAACAAACCTTCCTTCTATTTTTTTTTTTAAACGTATATTGTTTGATTTTGTTTGGTTGGGGTTTTGGCTTTGACAGCAGGAGTGAAGTGGACCTTTTAGATTCTGTTTTCAAGGAAGGAAGTTTTCAAAATTGCGAACTTTACTAACTTGAAGAGAAGACTGTCTCCAGGATTGCAATAATTGATCTATGTAGTGCTGAAATGAAAGCTCCTTCTTCACGGTGACAGACAAAATGCTGCCCCCCAATCTTTTATCTGCTTCTTCCTACCATCCGCATGGCTAATGCTCACAGAGAGGGGCTGACCCTGCCAACCAATTACATTATGCTAATTTGTCTGTTGCTCTAACTCCGGCAGGGGCATTCACCACACAGAGCAGCTCCTAGATTTATATTGTGTCTTGCCGCCTCTGCACACCAGCTAGGCTAATGGATCTTTCTGCCCCGCCCCCACACTCCCTCCTCTGCTTCAAGCTCGGGACCGCATTTTCTGGAGGCAACAGTGTACTTTCCAAATGACAGTTCTGCAGGCTTGGGGCTGTGCAGAGGCGAGCCTGGGCATTATCCTGTACATCTCCCCAGAGCACACTGTTTATCTTAGGAGACCTGTGCTCGGAAGAAACTTGTTTTCCTAAGAAAATATATGGCCCCCTTTTTTTTTTTTTAAACATATTGCAAAGTACTAGGCAATTGTGTCCGTTTGCTGAAGCTTCTGTGTTTTATGGAGTATGCATCACCTCACAGGAAGTCTATTAGGGCAAAAGTTAAATTAAAAAGTCATGCATGCTAGGAAATCTGTGCTGGACTGCTATTCTGTTAAAAAAAAAAAAAAAAGAAGAAAGTACTGGAGCTTTGGAAGGCGGGTTGGAACACACATCTGAGGTTGTAGACCTTTCTCCCAGAGTTAAGAATGAATGCACTGAAGGCCTTCTGTAACAAGTATTCCGACACAACATCCAAAGCTCATAGATCTCTGGATCAACCAGGATTATAAAAAAAGCACCCACCATGTGCCAGGATGTGAGAGAGAAAATAAGAAGCGATATGTAACTATAAAACAATGAGACTGGTTCCTATAAGTCACTGTTCAAAGTCAATTCCTTTATATTAGAAGTTTGAAGTCTATGGGACAACGATAAATACTAAGTCCTGAAAAGATAATAGCCGTTAAAAATCTAGCCACTTCCAAAGAAACTTACTTCATCAGCTGAAGATGGTGAAGCAGCCTTAGAGTACTCAGAAAACTCACCATTTATCAAGGCAAAAATAATCACCCTATTTAATGACCACCACCCCCATATGAGGTAGATATGATTAATCCCACTTTACAGGTGAGAAAACTGAGCCCTGATGGGTTAAGTAACTTGCCCAACATGGCGAATCACCGATGGAGCCAGAATTCAAAATAAGCCCATTCTCCTAACCTTCATTCGGTCTCTACTAGATCTACCAAACTGCCCTATTTTGCAGATGGAGAAACTGAGGCCTAGATAAATGAACCCTCCCACACCCGAAAAACAAAATGGAGGCCCAGAAAGGCTCCAAGTTATATGACTGGTCTCCAGGCACCTGGTCCAGGGCGCCTCGCTGAACACCTTGCCCACTCCTTGTCTCGACTGCTACTAGCCACATAGGAACGTGGCATTGCATGACATTTTCAGAATGCTTCACTTTTATATTAAACACAAAACGCAGGCAGTCCTTTTCAACACAAAACATCAATTTCCTTTTCCTCCGGTGGATCGGATTGAGATCGGTCCTGACAAGATGGGGCTCATGAAAGCCCATCTCTTCAAACTTAGGCATCCTTTGCTCACATATTTCATGACCTAAAATAATATCTGAAAAACAGACTTTTGCATGACTGACATCGTTATGTGGTCGCTACAAAGAATGATGGGAGGCTACTTGTGATGATATGGAATGATGCCTAGGGTACATAATTAAGTATTTTTAAATGGCAAGGGGCAAATGATCTCCTTTGGATAAAGACAAAAAGGAGAGATAGATAAATGAGTAGACAGACAAATAAATGCATAGTATTTTTTCTGGGATGCTGTAAATTATGGTACATGAATAATTATTTTTGGAATGATATAAAAGGAGACTGTTAACAGGGATCACCTGTGGGGAGAGGCATTCTAGGAAGGCAGAGGGAAAGGAAACTTTACTTTTCATTTTATGCTTTCCTGCGCTGTCTGAAAGTTTCAATGTGCACACGTTGCTTTTATTCTGAAAAAAACGGCCCACAGACATTTGTTCCATATAACACACACAACTAAATTTCAGATGTTCCAGGGGAAAGAAAAAAGCAAGTATTGAGGGTTTTATGAGGCTCACAGGATCGTGTATGAGGAACTGGCCTGTAAACTAAAAAGAAAGTTGTATGGATACAAGACACTCATCACGGTGATGGTCAGGGTAATGAGGATGATGAGGAAAATCATAATCAGAAGAGGCAGGGTGAAGGAGAACAAAGATCCAAAATTGTGAGGAGGAGGCTGGGATGCGCTATGAAATGGAAATAGCCAGATGGCATCAGCTGATTTGTTTTTAACGGGATTAAACATTAAGTAATGTACCCCCCAAAATGTACACCCAGTAAATTAAGGCTGTAATTCCATCTTGGTGTTATGGTGACATGAAAATCCACTCAAGCTTTTCTGTCAGGGTTTATGAAGTTATCCAAGCCCCTTGACGGAATTACAACACTATTATGTACAGCTGGAGAGACATTACTCCTTATCTTAACAGCAGTTAAAAGCACAGTGGCACAAAAGGGCACTAAAATGCCACTTCCTCATTAGCAGCAGGGAAAGGGGACACATATATGCGCATGTGCTTGCATACACACGCGCACACACACACGAGCATGCACTAATGACCATCTGCATTAATGATTATTGGTCTAAGTGCAAAATGCTGCATATTCTACACTGTCTCTTTCACAAGATTTAACAGAATTGTTCACAGGTAACACAGGGTCTGAAAACAACCAGTGTTCCAACACCTTCTGGACACAAAAGAACATTGGCGGGTGGTCAGCTTTGCTCCCCAGCATCCCTGCCTCCCCCAAAGGAGCCGTGAACATAAAAAGCAGCAAAAATGACTTAAGACATTTCAAACTAAAGAGTGCGATAGTTATGAGCACAGGGTATGGATTCAGTCTGGGTTAGAATCTGGTTCTACCATCGACTCACTGGGCTACTTTAGGCAATCTACTTTCCCTTTCTGTGCTCAATTGCCTAGTAAACAGAAATTGTAATGAAACCTACTCTTTGGTTGTTGTGAGGACTGAGTGAGATAATATTAGTTGAACGCTCCGTGTACAGTGTAGCTACAAATGAAGCCCTTATCGCATGTTACTGCGATTATAGCGTCAGCAGCATTATCATCTGTATTTATCATCATCTTTGATCATCCAGGCTAAAACTGTAAGTAGCCCTAAGAGAGACACTAAGAAGTTAAGGACCATGGTTGTACCGTGGGACTCTCAGGAGAAACTAGAAAGAGTGGTCAAGATGACACCAACCTTTGAGTTCAACCTAAAGAGAACAGCGAGGAGCTTTTAAACTATAGTAGAGGCCCTTGAGAGTAGTAGTTGATTAACTAAAAAGTTGAATAGAGGGAGAAGGACCATAAAAATGATAGGTGTATGCTTTAAACATCTTGTTAACTTAAAACGTATCAACACATATGCCCCACCAATCTTCCAGCGGAGGGCCAATGCCTTTTTGGAATGTGGCTCTGCTGGTTTTAACTTTATTTATTTATTTATTTATTTATTTATTTGAGACAGAGAGAGTATGAACGGGGAAGGGTCAGAGAGAGAGGGAGACACAGATTCTGAAACAGTCTCCAGGCTCTGAGCTGTCAGCCCAGAGCCCGACGCGGGGCTCGAACTCACGCACCGTGAGATCATGACCTGAGCCGCAGTCGGACGCTTAACCGACTGAGCCATCCAGGCGCCCCAAGTTCTGCCTATTCTTTCTTGCATAAACCACACCCTGAATTTACAGCCAATGATTTCTAGCTTTAGACCTTTAACAGTGCCGCAAGAACTCAAAGACCACCGAGAAACCATCTGAGTGCAGGACCTGTCTGTATTTCCACAGATACATTCACGATCTCTTACAGTTTTTGCCGATGCTCAATTTGATAGTGTTTGTAAGAGATGCTCCTGTATTCTTTGCAAGCATTCCAATGAGGTCTTTCCTTTCATGCTCATACTTTATTCATGTGTACATTATTTAAGTTCTGGCATTACCAAAATAGGTACAACCAGCACTGACAGTTTGAAAATAAATACAACTGACAGTTGGTATGCACACTAAAGAGCTGACAGTTGCAAGCATTCAAGGTGCCATGGACATCAGCAGATTTGTTTTAGCAGGGGAGGAGCAGAGAGAGGGAGACAGAGGATCCGAAGCAGACTCTGCACTGAGAGCAGCGAGCCCCACGTGGGGCTCAAACTCACAAACCGCGAGATCATGACCTGAGCCAAAGTCAGAACCAACTGAGCCACCGAGGCACCCCTCTTGCTGACACTCCAAAAATCCCACCTTACTCTCCTGTTCTCAACTCTTCTTTGCCATTAACACCAGAGACAACCCTAAGAGCTATCTAAAGCCAAGAACCCTAAGAGCTATCTAAAGCCAAGAAGGAATACTTATGTGCAACCGAAGAACCAGAAAAAGAGCAATTTGTCATAGAAACACATGACAATCATAACGTTACTGCTAAAGGCTGACGACAATCGTCTAACTAAATGGCATTTGGATGTGTGGTAGGATGTGGGCAGTGGCAGCTCCAGGCAAAACTTGAAGCCTCCTCTGCTTTCACATGCCCAGCCTCATAACTACAAGAACTCTTGCCCCTAGCCCTTCGAAACCCAGAGATGCCCATTATACCTATATCCTCCCCCTCTCCCCTTCCCCTTCTCAATCTAAACCAAAACACACTCTGAGGAGCCAATCTAAAACTCATTCACCCACAATATGAACAATTAATGAAATTTAATGTTATCTTTCCCAAGGGATTGTCCATTAGAACCAATAAACAAAGTATCGAGATGACATGTTAAAGGAAGAAAATTATGCAACGATGGGGTATCCAAGGAGATTTAGGATCCTCAGAAGAATGATACCAGCCCCCTTGAAGTCACCCTAAGTAAAGAAACTAGGTGCTCCATATTATAAAACAGGTTAAGAAACTGGCACCAATATGATTTTGGAAATGCCCTTTATAAAATATGTTAAAGCCTTCAATGTTCCTTGAAAATACAAACTGGCCTCTCAGGACTCGGCTTGATGTCAAATTTCCCCGAAAGACCCCCACATTACACGTGTACCATGCATCCTTGGAAACAGCCATAACAATTTATGCCCAATGAATGGGAAAGAATGTTGATTTCACTTGCTTTACGACTTGGGTGATGGTGGGCTGGTAACCAAAAATGTCTGTGCTTATTTTCAGAACTGATACCATGACGGTCCATCAACCACCATTTGTTGAGTTCCCACAAGCTGATGACGGCGGATTTTGTCTTTGGAAGATGTTAAGGGCTGGGAACCTGGACCTATTTTCAGCTCACCAGGACCCTGCCTTTCTCAGACGAAAACTGAGTGGCTAAGTTGAGGCTAACCTACCAATTGGGGAAGAGAAGTCCCCTGGCCTGAAGGATTTAGACATCCATGGGGAGCAACTGACAAAGATATCAATCACGAAAACACTTGATTGCAAAGTTGATGACTTCTTTTATTGGTATGTAATAAAATAGGAGCTAATAATATAGATGTGAATTAGAGAACAGGCTGATGCTAATATCTTGAGAAACAGACTTCCATTCAAGTTTCTTACCTCGTTTGCACTTAATCCTCTTCTTGGCAAAACACAGATAATAATAGTACCTATAAGAACAGTACCTAGTTCTCCAGAACGCTGTGAGACTTAAATAAAATTAAAACACATGCCTTACAGTTTAGCAGCAAATGACAGCAGGCAGGCTCAGCGCACTGCAGACACACAGGGGATGTTTATATTAGATCCAACACAATAACCAGTAATAATATTAATTAATTAATTATTGTTTTTACTATGTACCCAATACTGTTCTAAAAACTTTTCCTTTTTAAAAAAAATTTTTTAAATGCTTATTTATTTTCTGAGAGTGAGAGAGCACAAGCAGGGGAGGGGCAGAGGGAAAAGGAGACAGAGAATCTGAAGCAGACTCCATGCTGTCAGCACAGAGCCCAATTTTGGGCTCGAACTCATGAACTGTGAGACCACGACCTGAACCAAAATCCAGACTTGGACACTTAATCGACTCAGCCACCCAGGCACCCGTAAAAACTTTTAATATATTACCAAATTTAATGTCAAACCTCATTGAGTAAAATACTACCATTTTTTTAAAGTTTTTATTGATTTATTTTGAGAGAGAGAGAGTGGGGCAGGGGAAGAGAGAGAGAGCGAGAGAGAGAATCCCAAGCGGACTCTGTGCTATCAGTGCAGAGCCCAATGGGAAGTTCAAACCCACATACCATGAGATCATGACCAGAGCTGAAGTCAGACACCAAACCAACTGAGTCACCCACGTGTCCCAGAAAACACTACTATTATCTCCATTTTATAGACAAGGAAACTGAGGCACCGAGAGGTTAAGAACTTGTCAGTGGGGTATACAGCAACATTTCCAGTGGGGATACTAAAAGATGGCAGAGTAAAGCTGCTAAAGTAAAATACAATAGCAGGTTATTAATTTTGAGCTACATAAAGCAAGCACCTGCAAATTTCAGAGAATTAAAAGTATACAGAATATGTTCTCTGATCATAATGAAATCAAGCAAGAATCAGTAGCAGAGAGATGAATACAGAATTCCCAAGCATTTGAAATTTGAAATAGTATGTGTGTAAATAACTCATGGGTTAAAGATAAAAATCACAATGAAAACTAGAAAATATTTTTAATTGAATATTAATAAAAATATATCGAGACTCATGAGATATAGCTACAGATACGCTTAGAAGGAAATGTATATTATGTATATTTTTAACTATTTAATTAGAAAGGAAGAATGGCTAAAGCCTCAATGATCTAAGTATCCATCTCAAGAAGTTACCAATAAAAGACAAATTACACTCAAAGGAAGTAGAAGAAATGTAATGCAAATAAAAGTAGAACTCCATGAAATAAGAAATAAATATACAATTTAGAAAACTGAGCCACAGTTTTTTTCTTGGAAAACACTGACAAAATTGATCACCCTCTAACAAGACTATTCAAGGGGGAAAAACAGGTATAAACTATATCAAGAATAACAAAGGGGACATCACTTACGTATGCCACAGACAACAAAAAGAGAGAGGATATTTTCTAAAACTTGATGCCAATAAATTTGAGATATTATTTAAAAGGACAAGTTCCTAGATAATCCCAATTTATAAAATTGACACCAAAAGAAATAGAAAATCTTGATAGATGGAGACAGAAGCTATATTCTTCCCCCGTGTTTTAAGATGCTGTTTTGCAAAGGAGGGGTACAAAATACCTGACCACTGCTAAAATATAATTATGGAATCTTTATTTGAAGTAGCTGCAAGCATTTTTAGGCAGACATAAGACTTTCAATGTGACTGTCTGTGGCAAAATCTAGCTTTGAATACCTGGATTTTACTTAAAAGGAAATAAAAATCCAAAGTCAACTTTTCTCCTTAGTTCCAATGAGTATAAATTAGTTTTAAGTTCTCTCCACAAATGCCAAGGAAAGACATGGCATCTAGGCCCCATCAATCCAAAGTTTATAAGGTCTCAGAACTATGATGATGTTGGTCTTGACTCTTTTCCCTCAATCTCTGTAGACCATAGGAGAGTTTAAAGAGAAAACTCTTGACAAAGAAGAGTTTTCGTTTCATTTCATGGCAACCCTGTGAAGCACACAGAAATTACCGTTGCTCATTTTATTGGTGCTTAACCATTTAAGTGATTTGTCCAAGGTTCCATTAGCCAAAAGCTAGATTATTCTATGAATTTGTATCAGCACGAAGTGTTTTATAAAACTGATGCAGACATAGCCACGGGTCAGCTGAGGCTGAGGGAAACTGGTCCTCAGGACTGTTGCTGCCGATGGGTTTCTTGCAAAATAAAATTTTCTTCAGTGAAGGGTGGCCCGGAATGACACAAGGGTCTTCTTTCCTGCACAGTATAATATAAAGCCAGTGTCTGGTGTGGAGTAAGCCTCACCTGAGCTCAAATCCCACCTCTACCACCGACCCCCTATGTGACTCTGAGCATGCTGCTGAGTCTTTCTCTTCCTCAGTTTCCTCATCTGTAAAATGGGGATGACAGGAGCATCTGTTTTACAGGCGTTCTCTGTTGTTGGTTTTCTCTTTCTCTTTTATGCGAAGTAACACAAAAGCACTCAGAACATTCATTGGCACACAGCTGAGCTCTCCATAAAAACAAGATATACCTGTCAGGCATCTTTCTTTTTCCAGTCCATCATCACCTCTGACTTTATCTTGGCTTTAAATTTTAAAAACCAAAGTCTATTTTTGCTCACTGTTCTTTAAAGCAAAACATTGGCGTTTGAACCAAAATGTCCCTCTGAATACTTGCATAGTGCCCAGAATAAAGGATTTACAGCTGAGCAAATGATGTTAGCTCCATTACAAATACTTTCAGGAAACGGCGATGTGAGAGACTGCAGCAAGGGACAGGGTCCCTGTGCCTAGCTGAAATGAGTTAAGAAACCATGGAGGCGACATATAGATTTTTCCCCCCCGCCAGTATTTTTAAGTGACATTTTAAAATGTTTATCTTGAACTTGATCACATCCATTTACAGAGATTTATTAGTGAAAGGTCTAAACCTGTACATCCAGGTAAGGGATGCACGGTTAGAAACCCAAACTGCTTACTATGAAGCAAAGATTGAATGAGAAACAGAAGGATGTGAATGTATGGAGCATGATGGAAGAGGTTTGAAATTGACATTCAGTTCTCCTTCCTCAGGACAGACCCCTGTTCTTGCTTCTGGCCTCTAGCAAGTGAGTTGTGAATGCTCAGGATTTACAAACAGAGCCCTTCTGCTGTGAGTTCATGTTTCTCTCACTAATCTTTCCCTCTTTTTCACGGACAGGAGCATTAAGCATCAAGCATCCCCGGTTCTGCCTCCATTAGCAACCCCACCCCCCGTCACATTTCACCCCCCTCCACTGATCCCAGCGGTCTGCACCTTCTCTGCATCCGTTCTGAGGCATCCACAACCGGGAGGCTGTCTCAGGGTATAATTTCCGACGACCACTTTAAATGCATGTTATAGAAACTCCTTGTGTGTTTTGGTGGCGAAATTCAGAGTGCTTCTAAGCATTTATTGGGCTTCAGTGAATATACTAGAGTGGTCATTTTCAGCCTCTCTGAGCCTCCGCTTCCTCGCCTGAAAACTGGAGCTAAGTCTCCCAACTTGCAAGGTGATTCTGAGGATTAAATCACACAGCCCGTGTTAAACTTCCAGCACAGTTGTGATACACGGCACGTGCTTAACACGTGCAGCTAGTATTGCCGGGGGGGGGGGGGGGGGGGGGGGAGGGAGGGCACAGTGACACAGGTGAGCAGTACTGCTGGCCTCAGAGAAGAACAAACCAGGGATAGTAGTTGGACTTCGGATTTCTCTAGTTGGACTTCAGATTTCTCTCCTTGCGGGTGGACCGACTGTAAGCAAGTGGCTTAACCGCCCCGAGCTGCAGTCTCATCTGCAAAACGGGCACAAAATCGCTACCTTTTAGGACTATGTGAAGATGACGTGGAAACTAAGTAAGCTTTCGTGGCTAAACCCTACTCAAGCGATGCGTATTCACTCAGCACCTGGTGAGCGGTCAGACACCAGCGGTCAGAAACCGTCTCTGCACCGGAATGCCGGACATCAACCCTTATTCATTAAGTGATTCCACAAACCTCAGGCGGGTCAGGCCAGCACACTGCGGCCTTGTGAAGCTGTCAAATCCTGTTGCAAGGAACGTGGGGTCTGAGCTGGATCAGGCCTGGGAACAGGAGACACAGAGTTCCCACCACTAGAATTCCTGGGTTTCAGAGCCGAAGGGAATCCGGTACCCGGCAGAGGCTGGCGGCACAGACAACCTGCCAGAGAGATGCACCCCCACGATGGAGTAGAAGAGCAGCCCAGGGAGGGGAAGCAGGCGTCGAGAGGGGATCAAGAAATACAGACGCCATTCTGGATGGCCTCTGCGAAGTCTACAGGCATGCATTCCCCACTGTTCTCTTGAAACTATTCTATGCCTTTGAGATAGAAAGAGGGAAACTAAAAAGAGGGCCCCCATAAGCTCCAGGTGCTTTTCCAGCCCGGGCCTGCTGGTTTCTCAGGCAGGCTGCACGTTAACACAGATGGTGAATCAAGACGTCGTATGAGCGGTGAATCGCGACAATAAACACTTTGGCTCCCACAAGAAAGACTCAGGATGTTGGAGGGACCCATTTACGGCTCCAGGCTTGGAACCTTGGTTTGATCTGATGTGTTTCAACATTTTTTTTTTTCTCATTCCTTCTTTTTAGATAGGAAATCTAAAGAACATAGCAGGCTTCCAAATGTAAAATCTCGGTGGGACAAAAGTTAGTATGGCCCGACCAAAGAGAAAACGAAGCAGGTGACAGAAGCCATCAGGCATAGGAGGGCAGAAAGAATATCTTTCCTAAGAAAGGTACGGTCACCAAGTCAGCGAACATTCTTCCTTTCTTCCCTCTCTCCTCCTTTCTGCTACTTCCTTCCCTTCCCCCCCCCCTTGTTTCTCTCCCTTCCCCTTCTTTTCTCTTCCTTCCTTCTCTTTCTCCCTTAGGTTTTCCTTCCTCCCTGTCTCTCTTCCTTCCATCCTTTGTCCTTCCTTTCTTTCTCTCTTTTCCTCAAGAAAACAGCTTAACTATGGAGGACTTCGATATTTCCAGCCAGCAGGGACAAAGCCTACACCGTTTAGCCCACGAGTACGAGTATTCCCACAGAAAGATGTGAGTTGTTATCAAATCAGACCAACCTAGCATTCCTAGCAGGGATGCCCCTGCGTGACTATGGGGGTAGGATAGACGGGGGATCACGCTGCCGGCAAAGGCTTCACCTTATCTCACTGCTAATTCACCCAGGCCTGGGAGGAATCTGAAACAGGAGTTGCAGCACATAAGCCCTTCCGTAAGAAACAAACTGTTAGGGAAGAATGAATTTCTAAAAAGAAACAAATAGCAAAACTAACGGGCAGTAGGACATCAGGGGCTTGAGAAGTCAGACTCCGGCATCAGACCAGTTGGGTTCAAATCCAGATTTTGCCACTGAGGAGCTGCGTGACCCTAGGAAAATGACTTTGTCTCTCTATAGCTCTGTTTTCCGATCGCCAAAAATGGGGGAAACAGGAATACCTACTACATAGGGTTTTAGGGAGGATTAAAGGAATTAATATGGAAGCACTATGTAAATGGTTATCGTGATGATAATGACAATGGTGTTGGAAAACCCAGGCTTCTTAGATAAACGTTAAGTGAAGAGGGGAGAGCGTGGGTGGCTCAGCTGGTTAAGTGTGCACGACTCTTGATTTTGGCTCAGGTCACGATCCCAGGGTCATGGGATCAGGTCCCACATCAGGCTCCACACTGAGTATGGAACCTGCTTCAGATTCTCTCTGTCTCTTGGGGCGCCTGGGTGGCTCAGTCGGTTAAGCGTCTGACTTCAGCTCAGGTCATGATTTTGCAGTCCATGAGTTCAAGCCCTGTGTTAGGCTCTGTGCTGACAGCTCAGAGCCTAGAGCCTGCTTCAGATTCTGTATCTCCCTCTGTCTCTCTGCCCCTCCCCTGCTCGTGCTCTGTCTCTCTTGCTCTCAAAAAGAAACAAACATTAAAAAAAAAAGATTCTCTCTCTTTTTCTGTCTCTCTCTCTCTCTCTCT
The DNA here is from genome assembly GCF_023721935.1 of Panthera uncia. Classification (NCBI taxonomy): domain Eukaryota; kingdom Metazoa; phylum Chordata; class Mammalia; order Carnivora; family Felidae; genus Panthera; species Panthera uncia. The sequence goes on along the minus strand of NC_064816.1, from coordinate 115,434,742 downwards.
CTGCCTGTCTCCCCCTCTCATGCTCACAAAAAAAAAACAAAAACAAAAACAAAAAACAAAAAACCACTAAGTGAAGGAAAGCAAGATAAATGAAAAAGGAAAAGGAAGTAGACACGAAGAGAAGAAAATATCTGAGAATTCTCCCCTTGCTTGAAAATTCTCATATTCAGGGAAAAGTGGGGAAAGAAGGAGTACCCACATACACGTTATACTCGAATGCCTGACCTGAAATGTCATCTCACTGCAATAATATCTCTGTGAGAGGCCCCTCATTAGGGGAGGGATTGCCTTAACTGCTACTTAGCTTAGAATACTGTTTTCACTTCACCCCAAGCAAAGGGGTACACACAGTCCTTCCCCTCCAGTAGGAGAGGGAGGGCCATGAAGAGGGCTCTGGAGGGAGGAGCAGGGCAGGGCTGGGACACAGAGGCCAGAGCACCCATCAGCCCTTCTTAGAAGCTAGGACCTCCCCATTCTGTTTAATAAAGAATATTCCTTGTCTTTTAGCATACAGAGTAATCTCTGAAAGACTGCACTCCAATTTGAGAACAAGCCAAGAGCCAGTGGGAAATTCTCTAGCAAGTTGGACAGGGAGACAGTACTATGAAGGGCAACTGATTCAAAATGTCTTTTTCTTTTTCTTTTTTTCTTCTAGAAATGCCTATCCCTGAGGCCCAAGGCACTGTTGGTCTAGGACTCTTTTCACCAGAGGTTGTCAGGATAATGCTGTTCACAAAGCAGATACAGATTTGTTTCTCCAGGGTTGAGTGACAGGATCTGGGTCCCCAGAACTTAACCGGGAAACCCTGTGTCAAAAGCAAATGTTAGAGTCCCAGGTTTGACCTGTCATTGTGACTCATAAAGGTTTACTTGTTTTGTTTTGTTTAAGAGGTATTGATCCAGCCTATATAGAAGCATCATTTAGGAGAAAGAGGAAGAGAAGGAGGAGGGAAGGGAGGAGGGGGAGAGGAGAGTAAGGAAAGAGAGAAGAGAGGAAGGAGAAAAGGGGGAAAGGGAGGAGGGGAACGGGAGAGGGGAGGGAGATGATGAAGACAAACCTCTTGGGGCTTTGGCTCAGGACGGGCACCCCACAATATGCTCAGGTTTCATTACTGTACCAAGAAGTAAAAATAGGAGTGGGAATTTCAAGGTCCTGTAAAACAGAAGAGGAGTTTGTCTCTGCACAGTAAAGAAAGAACTAAGCCCATTGAAGGCTTCTTAGAAAATGTCATGTGAAATGCAGGGCTCAAAATCCTATAAAAATATCCTTTAGCCTTTTTGAAATTATGAATGGGAAACTTCTTTATCAAGTAGAGTTTAAAACACCTTGATCTTCAGGAAATCCTTGTGGCACTTTCTTTCTTTTAAATATTTACTTATTTATTTTGAGAGAGAGAGGGAGAGAGAGAGCACATGCAAGTAGGGAAGGGGCAGAGAGAGAGAGAGAGGAAGAGAGAATCCCAAGCAGGCTCCACGCTGTCAGCACAGAGCCTAGTGTGGAGATCAAACCCACAAACCATGAAATCATGACCTGGGTGGAAATCAAGAGTCAGATGCTTAACAGGTTGAGCCACCCAAGCGTCCCCCTTGTGGCACTTTCTGATAGGAATTCTTAACAGTATGACTTGGGTCACCATCTCCATGTAAAGGACAGGTATCAATGAAAGGAAAGAAGGACAGACACTTTGTTGGGACGGCAACAGCAATTACTGTTTTCTCGTGTGTAATGCCCCCCGACCAAGCTATCTAGTCTCAAGATCTCCTCTGTAATGAGGGCCAGTTACTTTTTCTCCTAATGTTTAGTAGGTTCATACATTTGCAAAGGTTGAAGAAGATAGGTTATGAAATCAGTCTTACCTTACACAAGTTCTGAAAGGTTGCCTCTTCCAACATGCACCCTAATTCAACTATAAGACATCTCATGGCTTAAGTATTGTTTTCCCAGCCCTGTGTTCTCAAAAACAGGGAATTAATCTTACTATGTGCGAATGCAGTTCTCAATTACTGTTTATATGAACTATTTCCTATGGGGTGGGTACTATTATTATCATTCCATTTTACAGATCAGTAAACTAAAGCTGAGAGGTACAGTAACTTCCCCCAAACCACACAGCTGGAAGACGCTGCAATGTGTACAGAGATAGCTTGGCTCAGAACCCTGTGCTCTTGCCCTTATACGATGCTTCTGCTCAAGTTACGGCTCACAAAGTAAATACAGTTTTGTTTTTCCAGGGGTGGGGTAGCAGGTGCTGCATTAAACCTCTACCGCTGCATAACAAATTGCCCCCAAACTTTTTAGTTTTTTAAGACAATAAATATTTATGACCTCAGAGTTTCCCTAGGTCAGGAATTCACTAGTGATGTAGCTGAGTGCTTCTGGCTCACAATCTTTCATGAGACTACACTCAAGACATTGGCTGGGGCTGCACTCATCTGAAGGTTTGACTGGAGCTGGAAGATGTTTCCAAGATGGGTCACTTATACAGCTGTGTTGGCAGAAGGCCTCAGTTTCTGACCACAGGGATCTTTCCTCAGGACTATCTGACTGTCCTCATGATGTGGTACTACCTGCTCCCAAGCCCTACAAAGCCCTGCTTCACAAGCAAACACTGAAGTCTCAGACTAAACCAGTAGTTTTCGGCCAATAAAATTTTTTTTAAGTTTATTTATTTTGAGAGAGAAAGAGAGAGACACACAGAAGAGAGAGAGAACAAGGGTGGGAGGGACAGAGAGAGGGAGAGACAGAATCCCAAGCAGGCTCTGTGCCATCAGTGCAGAGCCCAATGTGGGGCTCAAATTCATGAATGAGATCATGACCTGAGCCAAAATCAAAAGTCAGGCATTTAACCAACTGAGCCACCCAGGTGCCCTTAAGGGTTTTATTTTCTAAATTTTTTATTTATTTAGGTAAGTAATCTCTACACCCAATGTGGCACTTGAACTCACAACCCCCACATCAAGAGTCACGCCTTTCCCCGACTGAGCCAGCCAGGCGCCCCTCTACAATAAAATCTTAACCTCAGTTTTTAGTTAGGGTCCACACACCCCTCTTTATTGGCCTACTTTCAGAATTCCTATGTAAAAGACACCTTGGATAAGTCTGTCAGGCCAAATTATGTCCATCCCCAAATTCATTTGTTGAAGCCCCAGCCCCCAGTCTCTCAGAATGTGACTTTATTTTGGAAATAGGGTCACTGCAGATGTAATCATTAAGACAGAATAGGGTAGACCCCTAATTCAATAAGATTAGTTCCTTATAAATAGGGGATTATTTGGACACTCACCCACAAGGAGAACCCATACGAAAACGAAGGCAGAAATTGGGGTGATGCATCTACAGGCCAAGGAGCATCCCAAGAGTGGAGCAAACTACCAGAAGCTAGGAGAGAGGCATGCAGCATGTTCTCCCTCACAACCCTCAGAAGGAATCAACGCTACTGAGAGCTTGACCTTGGACCTTCAGCCTTCAGGACTGTGAGACAATAAATTTCCATTGTTCTAAGCCACCTAGTTTGTGGTACTTTGTTACAGTAGGCTTAGAAAACTAACACAGATGGCAAGAGAAAAACACCAGACATCTCCAATACCAAGAGATCTCTAAAAGACAGGAGGCATGGTTATCTTGCATCCATGGATAGACCATGGAGCTTTCCTCAAAAGATTATATTGTGCTTTCCTGCCACGCATTAAAACACACACAGGCGCGCACATGCACACACACACACACACACACACACGCACGCGCGCGCACTCACACACACACACACACACACACGATCTTCCAAAAGTACATTCTCAAGTAAAACTGGCAAAAACTGAGTGGACAGTCAAGGTTTCCTGATCTCGCCCAAGAAAGCGGAAATTTTATTACTCTTTCATAACCACAAGGTATTTCCTAAGCTCATTAAGCACATTTTTTTCCTGCAGAAGATCTTGTCTTAATAAGGCCACTGCCACCCTGTTCCTCCAGCCTCCGTCATCAGACAGGGATAAAAGGCAGAAATGCGGGTGGAGATGAGAGGGGGCTCTAGAGAGTTCCACTCTGCTTATTTATTTTGAGACACACTCGTGCTCCGACACAACTGTGGTCAAAGCTTTCAGAATCTGAGGAACACAAACAAAGCTAACATGGCCAGGGGCCAGGGTAAAGTTTCCTCCAGCATCATACAGGGAGGGTGATTTTACATAGCCTTTTATATGATAATCACAGCTCCTTCGTATGTATTGAACTTTGCAGCAAGAAGGAAAAATAAATAAATAAGGCTGACTAATGGCTTGTTTCCCCAGAGGCGGCTTTTTATGGGATCATATGTTTTTTCAGCTTTTCAGTCACAGTTTCCTGCTTGGACGTTAGGAGCCCTTGACATTGGCTATGGCTTAGTGCACTCTGGACAGCAGCCCGAGCTACCCCTGAGTGGCCAGAGAGGGGTCCAGCTGGACCACAGCACCTTCCCAGGTCACAGCAATGGTGAACCTTGTCCCCTTCGATGAGCTGCACGCAGCGGCAGGTCTTTCAACACCTTCCAGGTCAAGCATGACCCTTCTTATCCAGTGTGGTGAGGAAAACAGAGTTGGTGGGTTGGGAGCCTGTGACAAGCAGTCTGTAGGCATTCAAAAGCAGTAATAGCAAATCCGGACTGCTTTTGTTCCTGTTACATTCTCCACTGCTCCTTCCAGCATCAGAGGGAACTCTGGGAATTGGACGGTCTTGATTTTAGATCCCTGCTCATTGGGAGACCAAGAACAAATAACTGAATTTCTGAGCTTCATTTCTTATCAGTAAAACTGTAGCTGATAGCACCCGCCTTGTGGACCTCTTATGAGGATAAGAGATAATGTTTGCAAGACACCTGGCAGATACTAGGTGCTCAGTAAGCAGCGGTTATTATCAGTGTTCCAAATATCCTCACCATCAAGGAAACGGGACTGGCAGACGAAAAGGTATCCAAAGTGTGTGGGAGCCAAACTTATCTTGAAGACGGGTGGAGTTAACAAACCACAGCCCCCTCTATGCAGTTCTCACTTTATTTCACTACTTTTTAAAAAATAAGTTTACTTATTTATTTTGAGAGAGCACGCACACGCACAGGTGGCAGAGGAGCAGAGAGAAAGGGAGAGAGAGAGAATCCCAAGCAGGCTCTGCACTGCCAGCACAGAGCCCGATGCAGGGCTCGAACTCACAAACTGCGAGATTATGACCTGAGCTACAGTCGGATGCTTAAGCAACTGAGCCACCCAGGCGCCCCTCACTATTTTTGAGTGGGAAGCAATTATTCTGGAATGTTTCTGTTTTGCACCCCCACACACACACCTTTAGAGGGCCACGGAGCAAGAGGAGTCAGGGTGGAAGAAGGAAAAGAGACAATTTTTGTTCTTTATTTTTTCCACCTTAGACTGGGTGGTTAAGGGAATGAAGAAGTTGATTAAAATATACCACCCTCTTACTCTTGGGTAATTGCAGCTTAATTATACTTGGAGTAGTGGTTTTATCATATTAAATTTGGGGAAAAGTCACAAGATGAGTCATGGAAAATTTTTTGATAAAATTGTGGAAACTTGGGACATCTGTGACTTTTTTCTCCCCCTTGCCTCACTTCTTCCCTACTTTCCTGATCCACCCTTTTCTTCCTGCCAACAGGGATCCCTGCAGGGAGCCATGCTGAGAAGGCTCCCTTCCCAGCCCGGCATCTACTCCCTGGGCCGCTGGCTTCACTGAGCTTCATGGTCTATTCACGCCTTCCCGGTATTATTCAGGGGTGGCAATCTCCTTCTGGGTGGGGGGGGGGGGATGGCTAGCTGGTCATACAACTAAGTTATAGAAGCCAGCTGCGTGCTCCAGACCATGGCTTCAGGGTCACTCCCATGTGTCTCTGTTCCTCACCAGGAATCCGTTGGCTTTCCACATAAATCGCATTCCCTGATTCCAGGTTTGTTGCCTCGGAAGAAATGGACTTCTTCCTTGATTTGGGGGACTTATTGCAAAGTCATTTGATGCTTTACTCTCTCATTGCCTCTCTGGGGTCCAACCTTGAAGTAACAGGCTCAGAATAGCCCTAAAGTTATGGAGACCCCTCCCAAAGAAATTCTGAGAAGGATAACGGCCAGAGGATGACCAAAGAATGGAAAGAAATACTATATTCTTCCTGGAAAGGTGAGAAACACCCTACTCTGCAAGGACAAGCCTTTTTGTTAAACCTAAAACATTCTTAAGGCAATAATAATTATAATCAATCACTCATTTTTATGCCACATTGAAGCTTATAAGCTACTTTCACATAATTTAGAATCGAAATGCTAAACACTCTTGATGTCATGGCATCCTCAAAAACTACCCTGCTGGTCGTTTTTCTTCATCATGAAAATACTCCCCTTAATAATTATAGAACAAATGATGCTGACTCATTCATCGTGAAGATCTTCTCACTTGAAGACAGACAGAAACTATATACCTCAAGTTTCAAGAAATCTTTGGACACATTAAAAATGTCCTAAAGTGTCAGTACGTTCAAAGAGAGTGTGTGGGGCAAATGTCAGCAGAGCTCTGACTGGAACTAAACAAAGCATACCTTCCCTTTATTAAATACATTCCAAGTGCTAGACCCTTTATGTGTAATTAGGCCTCAACCCCACTGCAACTTTGCAAGGCGGACAGAAATGGAAGCTTAGAAAAGCTAAGTAACCTCGTGAGGGCACGTGACCCGTAAATCTCAAGCTCTTTCCATTACAGTCCTGCAGAGTGGGTTCCAATGGGTTATGGCTCTGTGGGGCATTAATGGCTGTTGTGCAGAAAGAAACGGGTTCTGGGTTCAAATAATAATTTAGAAAAATAATGGGTTGAACAAGGTCTCTTTCTTGAAAAATTTCTTCAAGCCTTTAAAATGTCCATGGATATTGTGGGTCCCCAAGAGAAGGACAGGGTTAAACAAACAGTGAACATATTTGACAAGGGGATTCTTACAGCAGTGGTTTTCTTAGAACAGTGGTTTTCAAAGTGTGGTCCCCAACCCAGCAGCACCAGCATCACTTTGGAACTTGCTATACCCAGATTTAGTGGATTGGTCTCAAGTGGGGCCCAGAACTTGTATTTTTAGCCAGTTTCCAGATGATGCTGGTGATCCTGAGGCAGCATATTTCTCAGAAGAAATTTTCCAAAGAAGTCATTTTGGTAAACACTGAAACAGAAGTGCTTGTGTGGCACTGACCTTTGGATATTTGGTTCCAGTAGCAAGAGGAAAGACAGGAGGACAGGCTTTTACTGGGGCAGAAAATGAGCCTTTCAGCTCTAGCTCAGGAAGGGATAATCGTAGCTGTGGTTGTAATGGTCTCAAACCCATTCTTGAAAACTGGGAAGACCCAGGTAGGCATGCCTCCCCACGACGAATCAGATTTTCACAAAAGGGCAGGGTGTGTGACATTCAGCTCTGACTTCCTGATGAGTTGCCCTCCTCTGATACAAAGTGAAAAAGTCAGTATTCTGCCACTATCGCAGATTCAGTATTTCACAATTTTCCCATTCAGGGCAAGGGGTGCAGGGTGTGTGTCCAGATGTCAAGCACCTGCCGTTAGAGGTATCACAAGATACGGATGAATTAGACACCACAAGTACAGAACAGAGGGCCTCACGAAGTCTGCGACATTCGCAACAACAACAAAAAGAAAACAAGAATTAATGAACTGTATGGTTCAGGGCCCATGCTCCAAGCTAACATAGACCTATGCACGGACTTGTATTCTCTCCTAGATCCCTACCCCAGAGGGACCAGGACCAACAGGCAGACGGCACCTCTTTTATGCGTGCCCGGCCTTGAAATTCCCAGCGTGGCCAGCCCACGTGGCTGCACAGACTGTTTTCTAAACTCAGGCCAAGCTTGCCTAAACCATGAACTCAGCCTTGACGGTGGATCTGCCCAAAGAGAGAGTTTATTTTTCTTTCCCAACAATGTTCTGAAGTTACCAAAACTCTGGTAGTCCTAAACACCCCCAGACCCTGGAAGAAGCGCATCTTTCCAGGAAGTGATTCACATGCCAAAGAAGGCAAAATGAGATGGTATCAGCAGGATAAGTAACTGAGGAAGAGGTAAGTGTGCTCTAAAGATGTTAAGGTTGAATTTCTATTTGTCCCACGGGAACTTCTATTATATCGCTCTGAAGAAATCATTCCTGGACGTTTTTTCTGACCTGGAAGTCGGCCTAGCCAACATCTGCCAAATCTTCCTAAAAATAAATAGTGGGTATACTGCATTACCTGGGCTGTGAAAGGAAACACTGGGGAAGCCCTGAGACTTTTGATTTATATAAGAATCACCTGTAACAACAGAAAGTCTATCTCCTGCTGGGTATGGACTGTAGACCCTAAACCCACCTCTGAGTTTTGACTAAAGCCTTTGGAAGGTTTCAGTCTCTTGGCCCACTACAGTGGCGCAAGGGACTTCTGACTCACAACTACCACCTAAAATCCAGGAAAAAGTATGGGCGTAGAGTATTTGCTTAATATCCCATCCCACCTTGGCATCAAAGTTTCAGCAGCCTCTGATCCTTTGGTACATGTATCATGAGGGGGAGAGGACAAGAATTACCGAGCACCGCTGCGTATACATTAAGTGATTTATAAAGGCTTCATTTATCATCAACGATACCCTACACATTGGGTTTTATCACCATTTTACAGACAGGAAGACCAAGGCTCATAGATTAGGTTACTTAACCAAGACCCATCACTGATACCTACTACTCTCCCCACCACACACACACACACACACACACACACACACACACACAATAATGGGTTAGGAAATCCTTAGTTTATCCCTATTACACTATTATGGTACAACATATTTGTTACACTTCATTATAAGTGCCGGCAGTTTGACTGATATCTTATTGTATCCCAATGGCTGACCCATATAAAATTTTGTTGAATGAATAATTTCTCATTCAAAGCCTTCTTGCTTTCAATGCAAGATTCTCTGCACAATATGGCTATTAACCGATAACTGTGTTATTGGATACTTTGCATGCTCAGTCATCATGAATTAACAAATTTCTTGAAAAGAAAGTGGATAATGAAACTCTTATTCTCCTTGGAGGTAGAAGGTACTTCCATTCTCCTTGCTTCAGGGAAACCAGGCAATGTAACCTTACTGTGTCCACTCACTCATTCACGCTCATTCATTCACCCACTCCAACAAGTCTTCACGGAGCTTCTTCTGTGTATAAGGTGATGGTGCTGGGAGTTACAGAAAGGGGCAGGCAGAGCCTTGTGACAGCATGGCTTACTGTCTAGGGGGAGGCAGGAAAACACAGCAAACACCAGAGCACAAGAGAGGCAGTTGAAAGTGCCATAAGAAATGCTTCAAAAGCAATGTGGGAATTCAAGGGAGGCCAAGGTTGCATCAGGTGAGGGGAAAGCAGAGAATGCTTCACAGGGGTGGTAGCATTCCACATAGGCTTTCATGGATGGAGTAGATTTGGTCAAAGAAGGGGGAGGGGGGCAGCTGGGTGGTTCAGTCAGTTGAGCATCCGACTCTTGATTTCAGCTCAAGTCATGATCCGAGGGTCATGGGATTGAGTCCCGTGTTAGGCTCCATGCTGAGAGTGGAGCCTACTTAAGATTCTCGCTCTCTCTGTCTCTCTCTCTCTCTCCACCCCCCCTCTGCCCCTCCCCCACTCATGTGCATGCTCTCTCTCTCTCTCAAAAAAAAAAAAAAAAAAAAGAGGGGAACAGGCAGAGACCTTCCTGGCAGGAAACCTTCCAGGCAGAGACAACTGCATGGGCAAGCACAATGAGGTGGGGAAACCACAGACAGGGTTAGGGAAGGGAGACTTACTCCATTTTCCTGAAGCAGAAAAGACACAAGAGAAAAAAAATGACACAAAAGAGAAAACTGGTAAATTAAGTCAGGGTCAGATCATGAAGAATATGCAGCGAAACTGAGTAGCCACAGTCCTTGCTGTTTCTACGTACATACGATCCCAGAGGAGCTTAGAACCCATCGAGGAAGCCAAACGCTCCCCCATATCCCACGACCAGCAGCTCCCCCCCTAGAATGTAGCCTTGGCGTCTGGCCCACCTAGCACAGCACCTGGGACACATTAAGCCCTCAATAAAAGTTTGTTGGATTGAACTGGGAGGACATAAGAGAAACATTTCCAGTGGTGGAAGTCAGGGGTGAAGAGAAGGTGCACAGCAATGCTGTCCTTTAAAATCCAACATTTAAATATACAATATTGACCACAGCCTACATACCAGCAATTACTTTTCATCCTACAGCCAAAACTCCTATGACATCAGAAATAATGGCAGAGCAACCCCTGAATCTCAAGGCAATGTCCTGGGAGACCACAGCAGCATTCTGGGCGTGCTCTCCTCAGAGGTAGTTGTCCAAGCAGATATTAGTCTATTAAAATCGATGTCAGTTCCAAATACATTGCCATGCGACAAATGCTCATTTTACTCCAGGAAAGCAGTGCTCACTTGGACCAGGCCTGGAAGGAAGTGTCCCACAGCAAGAGAACGTTGCTCACACCATCCCAGAGATGGTGCCTGGTTCAGAACTGGAATTATGTATTCAAAACTTCTGGCACTGTGCCCGACAAATAGTAGGTACCCAATGAATGGTGGTTGATTTTTGATTATTGCCAGTTTCTGATCTCCATTTTTCATACTGTGGTGTCATATTTCCCCACTATGTCTAAATTTGTATAAAATAGGATTTTCACTTATCTCTGTGTCTAAACTCTGTGTTCACAGAATCATGGAAACTGTGAGTTGGAAAGAAACTTAGAAGTCATATAATCCAACCTGGATATAATCCTAAGGATAAATTAACATCCTTTCCTAAAACATCTTCCTGGCACACACGCTCTCTCCGTGCACCAAAAAACAACCCTTATTTATACGGTCAGAAACAGGATTCTGGAAGAGTATGTGGACGCGCTTTAAAGAATGCCAAGTGAGATTCACAAATACATGACTTCTCCGCGGAAGGTAAAAGAAATCCGGTCATTTAGTAAAAGCCATTGCTGTTTTAAAATCTATTAAATACAGCGACTGATGCAGTAGAAGGGATTATAAATAAACAATAAATCATGCAATTATGACTGTTTGGATTTTGGCAAGATAATAAAAAGAGCAGGGGTATAATCAGGAAATAATAGAAAAGATCTGCAAGGCACCCCTGCAATTAGTGATAAACAGAACTTGGCTCCGAGTTGGAGCCCCAATATGGCTCTCATTAAAGAGCCTTGGGACCTATTCCTGGGGCAGACCTCGGCTAGCTTGGGGAGAGGTGAGGTAAGCAAAATGTCAGTGTGTGCGCGCACACACGCGCACGCACACACACACACACACACACACATATTCAGATAATCTTTTACTATGGTATTATAACCACCTGGGCTGAAATGACTACCTTATGCCAACTGAAGACCAATCCATGGTCTTCCGAAACTCTAATTGAGATGTTTCCTGTTCTCAGCTTTTTGACTCTTTCCTTTGTAATACCATAAACACACACACACATATACCCACACGTGCACGTGCGCGCGCACCCAGGCATTGTGCTAAGGGCGCCTTCACTCATTTTTCCTTCCCCCTTTCCTTTCACCTTCTTTTATTAATGGTACCTCTTAAAGAGATAAATGCTCCCACACAAGTGATACCACTTAAACAGATAAATAGTCCACACCGGAGAGACACGGAGAGCATGAGAGAAAACCCTGTCTTATTAGACTGGAAACAGACACACTATATTAATGCAAAAAAATCAGCATATGGTTCTAATAGGCTTTCTTAAAATGATTTATCAGCTGTGATTAAGCCCTCAACCAGCATGTCTATCTTCATAAATAAAGCAAAAGTGCACCTTGCTCTCAAATGTATCTGCAGTATCTTATTACCCAGCCCTGTACAGTGCACTCCATTTACAACACGGCTCTGGGGAACCAAGAATTTGTGTGCAATCACAAAGTGTGTGCTCTAAAGAGACTGCCAAGATTTAGGACTCTTATCTCAGAGATAGTCTTACTAAAAATCCATTACAATGAAGGTTTATCCCCTCTCCCTGTGCCACAGAGCTCGGCATCGCTGAAATATGAACAGGTAATTAAAAGGATATGCCTGATTTTACAGTGAGCCCAGTGACACGGAATCACCAAACAGCTGTTGGGAAAGGCATCTGGCACTCGGTGTAGGTCACCTCTGCCAAGGGGTTGTGGAAAATGGGGACCACTTTACAAATCCGACTCCGTCTCCTTCTTCTCTTCCACGGGTAGGAAACGCAAATGCAAATATTAGTCAGCTTGGTTCCCACCTCATTCTCCGACTGGCTAATATGTCAAGTGGTCTCAGCGGCAGACTTGAAAGAAAAAGCCTTCACAGACACCCCGAGCAGGGGATGAGGAAGTAAGTGCCGTGACTTCGAAACGCAGGGGGAACTGGATAAAAGCATGTGAGCGCAGTAAGTCATAAACGGATGTTTGAGCACTGCTCTGAGCCAACCGTTCTATACTCGCAGGGCATGCCTCTGTTGGAGTGGTATTTACTCTTTGATAAAAAGCCAGTAAGTCCAGGAGGATGAGCTGAATAAATCCCACAAAGCACCCCAGCAAAGTGTTCTAGGGGCTAAGTCCCTTTCGAGCCACTCCTCGCATACACACAAAGCACCATTCGTGCCCTCCCTTCTCACAGCACCCCGGACGCGGACATCACAGACACATCTGCCCCCTGTCCTATCTGGGCTTCCCAGGCATTTCTCGACATGGCCGTTTGCAGGGCGACTGAAGCACAGACGTGAGACTCTCGATACTTTTTACAACGAACCACCGCCACGTGACTCAGGCAGGCTGGCTGTGGCATCGTGAGATTTTGTCAAATGGCAACAGAGTCCAGGGAGGGCAAAATCTAAAATCGCAGAAAAGAGAAGGATGCTTGGGCTATTCCATCGGTGTGGTAAGCTGACTGTTTTGGTTTTGTTTGTTTTTTTTTCTGTAAAATGCACCAGCCCGTTGTATTAAGAGTGTGGCCTTGGTAGCTGTAGTCTGTGCCTGTAGCACTCCATTAGAACAGCGCTAATGAGGTCAAAGCGGCTCCTCTCCCCCGCGATCACAGACTGCACCCCTGGCCCTGGCCAGCTGTCTGGCAATATGTGCCTCCGGCTACCAGGGGGTCTGAGGGAGGGCACGTGCGTTTGGAGCCGTGCAAATCTATCACCACTAACGGTCAGTCGACTCGTAAGCTCACGCTTGGTGGGCAAATCGGTTGTGGCATCTTCACGAGGCAGGGCAGCAGGTAGCTACGCTCTTGACATTAAGTGTCTGTTAAAGCTGGTGTTGGCCACTGGAGGCAATTCTAGGTAGTGGTCAGCACGATGAGGAATTATTCACAAAGCCTGGATTTCCCACTTTGCCTAAAACAGGTAGGCAGGTAGGTGTGCATTATTGTGATACAAATGAAGGCAAAAAAAAAAAAATCTAGCAGAGATCTAGGACAAAAACTATCCTCCCCACCCCACTGTGCGGGAAAAGAGATGCTCCTTCAGGCAGCAATGTCACCACTGCGGTATTATCTCTGTGAATACGGAGTTTGAGGTTGTGTCCCCAGGACCCTTTTTCGACCACTTATTTCAGTCAACAGCAGAAAGAACGTTCAAGGTGAGAGGCTGCGGCGACCTGTGCATCTAACACCATCTACCTGAGAATGAGCTTTATTTTTTTATTCTCCAGCTCTCAATATATTCGAACTATGTATGTGTATAATCCCAAGGTTGTCCAAAGGCCCGGTGTAGACAATAAAGCCGTGCGTTTAGAAAGTGACAGAGTGGGGTCGGGATTTCTTGCCCCCGTCCTGAATTCGTTACTTCTCCACAACCCGCGCCTGGGCTGTTACCAATAGCACCGGAAGTGTTGCAAGGCCATTTTCAGGTGGACCGGCAGCAGCACGGGGCGCCCACACTGCACATCACGCTTTGGCACGTCATCCCGCAAAGGGGCCGCCAGAATTCCGGAATGGCTTCTTCTGCCACTTGGGGACCAATCAGGTGGGGCTACAAGGGTGGGGCTCGCCTGCACTCTCCATTCTAGAGCACTACAGATTCCAGGCTTCCCCTGGAAAGAACAGGAACGCCCGGGGCCCACCGTGCCAACAAATCCAACAAAAGCCTCACGTTCATAAATCCTGTGGGAAAGTTCCTAAGCTCTGTGCATAACAAATCACGTGAGGAGAAGCCAAAAAGGGGACGGGTTCTTTGGGAATGACAGTGATTCACAAGGCCCAGTGCTGCATCATCTGCAGCCAATCAACCTGACATCCACACAGAACACGACTGCTTTTCTTCTTTGGGGACATGACTGCTCGCAGAGCCCAAGCAAGCCCCCACCCAAACATAAAGCCACAGAAAAGGGCGGTGCCTGGCACCGACTCAGGCTAAGGGTGCAGACAAGCACCGTGATCAACTTTCAAAGTTTCCATGTAGCAGATGGCGTGCCCTGCACATAACTCAGATCCCAGGGATGGCTGAGACTGCAGCCCCCCTAAATGCAAAATGTGGGGTTCACCCCACTCCACAGAGGGAACTGGGGACCCCCCCTCCACGGTGCCAGACAATGAAGGGAGAGCTTGCAGGTGGGTCTCTCCCTTCTTCTAGCTCCAACACTGTGAAATGAAACAGCTCGCATTCGCCTTCAGGTCAAAGGTCAAAATACCATCCACCTACACAACAGTCTGGTTTCACCAACGCTAGAACGTTTTGTTAGAAAGCACATGCTTAGAGGAGATGCGGAGGGTAAAGTCTTTCGGCAACCCATCTCACTCTAGAGCCAGATGAGAGAATTTGGCCTCATCACACAGAAGAGTCACAGGTTCGAACAGGCTAAAAATAGCCTTTAATATCCCGGAAAGCAAAAAAACAAAGTGAAGTCCAGCAACGTTCTGGAAACCCTGCCGCTGATATCCCGTCATATTTGGGGTGTGAGGCTCGTTCCAGCCGAATATCAAGGAGCAGGTTGCGTGTGGCTACCCACGAGGATGGCCTGACTGCATCTCCCATCCAACCAGCCTGTGAACAACCCCCTCCCAGGTCACCACAACAGCTAGTTCCCCAAAGTGTAAGAACGTGGTACACGTAATTCAAGGGGGGGAAGAAACAACACTATTTCCTAGGCCCTTGGGCTTTGGCGATCTTTGGGTAAAAAACAAACAATAACAAAAAAAAAAAAAACAAGAAACAAAAACAAAAACAAAAAAAAACAAGGAAAATGTCCGAGTAGTGTTCCGAGGCTAAAAACAGTAATTGCGCTGCAGGTTTGAGTTGATAACCAACATGCTGGAAATATGGACAGGAGGAATGCTCGGAATCCCAGTTCCTGGCCTCAGCCTTATCAATATGGAAATAACTTAACAACACACAAATGCTGAAGCAGGGTTCCCAGAGTAAATCACTCCCATACCTGCTCTGGACCATACTTAACGTTCACCTGGATTTATGAGATGATGGGGGCAGAGACTCTTGCAACCATTATATTATTTTCCTATTCTCTTTTTACAATGTCAATTTTTTTTTTTCTCACGTCTCTGCGAGGGGCCCAGGTAAGTGATTCTTCGCTACAGATGCACGAGGAGTCGAACATTTGGCCCAATTTTCCAAATGTGAGTGCTGTTTTCTGCCTAGAACGGAAGCTTCATCTTTAAGTCATTTCGTTTTTAATCCGGTCCTGAAAACAGATCTGTTTTCCTGCTTGCCTTTGGGAGCATTAATGCAGGGCCTCACAGAGGACAGCATAAGCTTCCTCTGCAGATGCAAAGGCCTCCCATGCCCAGGTACACACCCGCCTCCCCGTGCCTGTCTGGTGGGTTTCGAGTTCTGAATTACTCACAGCTGGAAACTGACTCCTTCAGAGGAGAGCATCAATTCTCTGCTGTGATTCCATTTGGGCTAATACCTTGAAATCCCAGCCTGGCTCGCCTGCCTGCCTCGGGACAGGTAAGAAACGATTCTTAACTAGCTGAGGACCCAACCCAACCTGGAATAGAAAAATCACCCTGTTGAGAAAGTGTCCTCCTGGGAAAAGCCGTCCTTTTCGGCGCCCTTAAAGCGAAGCATCATAATTGTTTTAGTGAGGAGCTTCCAGACAAATAATTCAATTGGGCTGATTTTCAGCTACAGTAAGGCCACCTGATGGGAAGGCAGGCCAAATGAGTGGTCCTCACAGCCCAAGTCTGGGTTGATGGTGGTGCCCAAGGAGCTCCAGGGATCCACTGTGTTTGGGGCTATTTTTGGAGTCCTTTCTTCAGTATACTTCCATGCCCGCCCATCCCTGCTCTGTTCCTTTTAGGTGCATTCCATGCATAGAATGTCATAGAATCAAGCCTATGCTCAACAGCTCCCAACATAACTCCTTTTAATACCTACGACATCCCACACCAACTCCTCTACCTTTTAACAATCACAGTGTCTGGAGGAACTTTGAACTTAACCACAAGTCAGAAGTAAAATACAATTTTTTTCTAAATTTTTGCAATGGTGTTTTTTTTTTTTACTTGTAAACACTTCGGTTAGTTTCTTTATTGCTTAAAAAATGCATTCAGGGGTGCCTGGGTGGCTCAGTCGGTTGGGCGGCCGACTTTGGCTCAGGTCACGATCTCGCGGTCCGTGAGTTCGAGCCCCGCGTCGGGCTCTGTGCTGACAGCTCAGAGCCTGGAGCCTGCTTCCGATTCTGTGTCTCCCTCTCTCTCTGCCCCTCCCCCGTTCATGCTCTGTCTCTCTCTGTCTCAAAAATAAATAAATGTTAAAAAAAAATTAAAAAAAAAATGCATTCAATTTTGCAAGGCTTAATGCGAGGTATTTCTTTTAAGTTAGGTTAGTGGTCAGAAACTTTCTTGGAATCCACAGCGATAACCCGGTAGGCAGCGATGATGGTCTAGACTTGAGGTGATAGAAACGAAAACTAAAGGGAGGAGAGGAGGTCTCTTTCCTAAGAAAGTTGCTGGGGCAAAGGAGGCTTGGAAGGCAAAACGGACTCCTGCGGCGGGGGGACACATGCCTCTGACAAGGCAGTGAGTTTGCACGAGGAGGCTCTGAGTACACTTTGCAGGCAGTTGGGAGTAGCGGCGGGGTGTTCGATGGGAACGTGGGTAGCAGCTGCAGACTGGAGGCTAATATTCAAGTCTGAAGACTAGATGTAGAGGTGAAGGAATTGTCTGGTGGAGCTGATTGTTACGCTGTGAGAATTTATGAGTTTTCTGAAGAAGAGGTGTAAGCAGAAAACACCTGGGAGGGGATACAGCCAAAAGACAAGGAGGCAGAGACAAAGCAGAGAGAAGAGCCTTACCACCGGCCCTCCGTGGGGAAGGCCTATCAACGCTCTGTCTCTCTTGATAGTTTATTCCTCTGCATTTAAAGGGGGAACACAGTACCGGTATAATCACCTATAGTTATTCCCTGTGAACTAGAGGGACCAAAATCAAATTATTAACACGTTCAAAGTGGCATACGTGGGCCTGAATACGCTTCGTGAGTACCTAAGTACTTTGATCATTGCTGTTCCCTGTCACAACTGAACAGGAAATACTGGTGCAAGAAAATACTAATTTATTCTGTGATATTCCAACACAAAAAGCGGTTCTCAAAGTCAATACCCGGTTCCCTCTTGCAATCTTCTGGTTACACCCTAAACAGGGTCTGAGCCTCCCATTCTCTTCCACTGCACAGCTTCAAGTGGAAACATAAGTGCCTCGTGCAAGGCCACCAGTCACAGCACGGGATGAATGCAAACTGTTTCTCATTCAGACTTTAGCCTCTGGAAGCCTTGCGATCAACTCTCCCCAAAGACATCAGGCTGAGACCTCCGTCTTGGTGGGACACGTGTCGTGGGCTAGCAAATATCAACAGGACCCAAGACCAAAAACTTACAGGCTTAATACTGAACTCAGAGAACAATCAAACCTGCCACTCATAGGCTGAGACATTTATCCACAAGTCCCGCCCCCCAGCCACCACCCCCTTTTAATTCAGATTAGAACACTGGCTGAAGGCGGAGCCAGGAACTGCCAAATAATTTAGCATCAGAGATTAGATCCTCAGTTTCAGGAGATAAACATATTTTTTTCTCAGTGTGCAAGTTACGTTGTGAGGATTCATCCATTTTAGTTCAAATTTTCCAAATATGCAAAGTCTTCAAGGGAGGAGATGGCCAAATACCAAGCACGCCTCTCGGTTGGTATTCCCCCAAACCGTGGGCCTTCCCCCATCATCCATATCAAATATACTTGATATCAAGTTCTTGTTCTTTGCAAGGCAATAGACAATGCATTTTGCCACTTTGAGGATGCCCTGACTTTCTGCCAAAAATTTATTTTTAAATTTGTTTTAATGTTTATTTATCTATGAGAGAGACAGAGTGCAAGCAGGGGAAGGGCAGGGAGAGAGAGGGAGACACAGAATCTAAAGCAGGCTCCAGGCTCTGAGGTCTCAGCACAGAGCCTGATGTGGGGCTCGAACTCACAAACCAGGAGATCATGGCCTGAGCTGGAGTCGGAAGCTTAACCAACTGAGCCACCCAGGCGCCCCTGCCAAAATTTTTTTTAAATAAAAAATACTCTATTGTGAGTTTTTATTTCCCACCCCATTCTAAAATTGAGGCAGAGCCTCAGATCACATCTTGATTCGCTGACATATGGGGCAGTGGATGCCAACTCTTAATAATCTCTGGTAAAGACTGTACGCATTAACCCTAAATCCCAGGAAGCTGAAACACATGAAATAGCTTCCGATCTTTTCCACGGGTTTAGTCGCTCCCCTGAGTGGGATGCAAAGACCAAGCGAACCTCTCTCTTCTCTTCCTCTCTTCCAGTGTCAAAGTCCACTCGAGCTGAGGGCATAATGTAAACCAATAAGGAGAAAGCTGAAAAGCTTTACATTTGTAGTGTACTGACATGGGAGGACCAAAAGAATCCTTACAAGATAAAGGTTAGGTTTTCCAATCACTGGCATGGGGGAAGAAATAGGTTGTTATGTCTTAGAGCATTGCTAGTGGGGGTTTCCTTTCAGTCATGCTGATTCAAAACAAAACAAAACAAAACACGAGAAGATCAAAACCAGTTTCATGGTTTCATCTCCTAGGATTTAGCAAGCATGACGACATTTTCAAAACCAGAGTAAAACCAAGTTTAAGTTTCAGAATATTCTTTTTCTCCAGACATCTGCAAGGAGGGACCGTTTTACACAAATATCGTAGAAGCAACGTGTTAACAGAGCAGCTGCTGCAAGTTTGCTCAACTGGGTTTCTTTTCGTTTCCATTCGGCACCAATCCTACCTTCCCCAGAGGGCAGCAGTGCCAGCCAGGGGTTGACAGAGCAAGAGAGTGTGGACGAAGGCAGAGGGCCTCCTCTCTGCACCCTCTCTCCCCCAAGTAACTGGTGGTGTCGAGTAACATGATTTCCAGGTACAGAATTTAATCAGATTGAGCCGCCTACTTTTCTGAGCTGAGGCTGACCTGGCCGTGCCCTGTTCCGTGACTCCTGTTGAGCTGGGATCCAAGATCTTAAGATTGTAGCTTGTCCCTTGTTCCCATGTGTTAAACAGTCAATCCCCTCTGGGAATAGACTGCACTTTTCATCATTTGGGTAGGAATTCTAGAGCATGGAAATGCCCTAATTTGCTATTGCTGCATCAGCATGATGAGTCAAATTTAGGTCCTATGGGAGGAGAGCAACACTTAGCACTTACACACCGTGCTTTTCATCTTCAGGGTCCTTCACCACGTGAGGCTGTAATGTTATATTTCTCTCAGCAAGACAAAGGAGTTCATTTCTAGTCCTCTCAACTCCCCTTACACACACTCACACACACACACACACACACACACACACACACACACACACATACACGCACGCACTCCCAGACAATTATTATCATATGATGAAGCTATATCCCACTTCCTACGCATGCATTATTCCATCCGTCTTTTAAAAATCAAATTTAAAATTAGGTCAACTCACCTTCCTCTTTATTTTTCTCTTTTTAAAAATCTTTTTTGTTTTTGTTTCTGTTTTTTTCGCCTCTGACACGGAAAATGAAATCAGCATGCTAACTGCCAACTGTTACTAGAGTCTATTCAGTATTACCGGTAGGGTTCTGTACTTGACTTGATTCTTCACGCCTCAGGGTCGTCTGTGTCAGCCCTGGCCACTGAGGAGAGTTGAATACTCTTTCCTGGAGGTTCGGGAGGAGTCCGCCAAGTTCCATGCTGAGACCTTTTCCACTTCATCGCCATGGATTCCTGGCTCAGGCGATTCCATCAAGTCTCATGTATTTAAACCCCATCTATAGGCCAGTGACTCCCAAATTCATATCTCAAGACGAGTTGCCTCTTTCTGAATTACAGACCACTATACCCATGTGCCGGTTCCATATCTCCACTGAAGTAAAAAAAAAAAAAAAAAAACCAGTCTCCACGGTCTTCCCCTCAAACTGGCTCTTCCCACAGGCAACTCCCCATACTTCCAGTTGCTTAGACTAAAACCCTGGTTCACCTTTGATTCCATCCTTGCTATTACTCCCCAGATCATCAGCAAATCCTGTTGACTCTATCTTCAACATAGACCCAGAATGGAACCACTTCCTCCGTCTCCACCTTGGACCAATCCACCATCACCTTTAATCGAGATTCTTCTCTTAGTCTCCTTAACTGCTCTCTCCCAGCTCTTGTCCTCCAACAGTTTACTTTCAACTCAGCAGCTGAAGTGAACTTTCTAATATAGAAGTCAGATCCTATCACTCTTCTGCTTGAAACTCTTTACGGTTCCCCATCTCACCGGGAGAAAAATCTGGAGGCTGCAGACCTTCTGGAATCTGCCCTCCTGGTGCCCACTCTTTAGCTTATTATATACTCTCCTCTTTGCGATTCCTCCAAGCCACAGAGCGTCCTCCAGCCTTAGAGCTTTGACTCATTGCTCTCTCTACTTGGAACATTCTTCTCCTCAACACACACCTGCTCTGAAGCAAAGCTCCACTCTCCTCCTTTGGGTCTCTGCAGCATGTGTCCACTTACCGGCAACCCAGTGACCACCCCCAACACTCATTCTGCCCCTTTCCTGCTATAACACTTATCACCTTTTGACACGCTATATGTTCTATTGTTTTTACTTATTGTCTGTCTTACCCATGAGAAGCAAGCTGCCTGAAGGCAGGGTTTTGTTTTTAATTAGCTTTAGTCCGTGGGTATATTCATCAAGGCTCAGACAGTGCCTGGCACATGATGAGCACTCAAAAAGATTTACTGAATGAATACATGATGAGCACAAGTTTCTCAACTGTTTCAGGACATAGACGACCCTGACTTCTAAGCCACAGGCAAACTGAGATTTGTGATGCCTGCTAGTGATGGATGCTTTTTCAAGGGAAAAACATCTCTTATTAAAGAGTTTTGAAACCATGAGCTTATACTTATGTGGAAGATTGGGTAACTGTGGAATGTGTTGCTTTCTACATGTGATATAGATACAGATATTAGGGCTTTTTCCATTGTCATGACCTGCCTCTAGCCTGTCCTCATTCTATACATACATTGATACGCTTTTGGAGAAGGCTGTCAGGATTAGAGATAGTCCCTAGAATAGGATTTTGCCCAATGGATGGCCAAATGGGCTAATAAGCAAGGATAAATTCTCTATTTGCTCTTGAACAGAATGTTCTAGATAAAACTGCAGCTAGAAAGTTAGAGGTGGAGGGAAGGACCAGCCTAAATCTTCTGATATTTTTGTATAAAGTACTTATACCCAGAGGAAAAGAAACCAGAAGAAGGTTGGAGATGTACAATTAAAAAGAAATAATTATCTGACTGTGAAGCAGAAGGAAGTAGAAGATAGCACTGCATACAAAATATAATATATAACAATAAGGTTTGCTTTGAATAAAGAGCTTGTATTCCTCCTTTTCAAGGAAGGGATGAAGAAATGAAGCAGGGGCTGTGGGTGGCAGTGTGCCAGAGATGTTGGTAGTTAGAGAAGTGGGGTCAAAGGTGGCACAAACCTATGCTGCTAGATTGGAGACAATCCCCTACCTTTCGTTTATCCACCTGAGGCTTCCAAAGAAATGCCACGCAGAAGCCACCAACCCAGCCCACTTGGCTGCTGGATAAGTCATTGTGCATTAGGTCTCGAGAAGCCAAGGCCATCCAAGGCTGGATTTGGCCCCTCTGATTTGAAAGAGGCAAGGGGAGAGGGCAGCTCAACAGCCTGAATGCTGTCCAGCTTTCCTGGTGTACAAGTAAAGTTGGGGTTTGAGATGCCCACCCCAAAACCATGAGGGAAACTGACTACCCTCACCCAAACACCCATCACAAAACCAGCACATGGCTAAAAGCAACATTCAAAAGACACTTCTTAAAAATGTTTTAAGAATGTGTTTAAAATATGTACTTCTACAACTACAATAGTCTTCTTTTTCTCAACTTTGCTTGCCAAATTACTTGAATTTTTTAAAGTTTAATTATTTATACTCGTTCTCAACCCACAAGGACTCAAAAGCAATTCGCCAAAAAAAAATGTATAGCATAGAAATGTTTTTTAAATTAAAAATCAGGACCAGAGGAAATATAAACTAGAACTGAAAGTCTAGTCTGGGGAGAAGTAAAATATGTTCATCATAGTGTTCTAAAAAGTTCTCAAAGTTAAGCAGTAAACTTGGCTTTCTGTTAACCGAGCAGTCAAAGCGAAAAGAGAAACAGAACCAGTTACAGGATTCTCATGTCCATGAGGACAAAATATTTCAGTTCCTTTGGGGGAAGCAAAGTATTTCCTGGAATTCAGACCTGCAAGAATTTCCTCCCATGGGGCTTCATATAGAAGATCATGAGTACTACGCAAAGGAGAACATCTAAAACCACACCCCTACCACGGGCTTCCTAACGCTGTCCTCAGTAAATGTCTATAAGAAAATCAAGGGCACATACTTTGGTTAAAAGCATTCTACCGGGAATGAAAACAATACGAACCAAAATGAACCAGGTACACATCTTTCTTATAGTTCAGTTTTAATCTAAGAAGCCAACGTTGACTCTCTTGAGGAATGAATGAATTTATTAATCCCTTGGTCTTTCACACATGCCCTGTCTACCAGGAGAGCTAAATTTATTATTCAACCAGAGGAAATTTACTAGACTTTTGGGTTCTTCTTTGCCCTTGTTATTTTCATTTTTAAAAAATACGTTTCTAGTGCAGTGAATTATAGAACATATGCCTTCTATTTTTCTTGACTTGAATTTTTAAGTGCTCAGAACAGCGCCTGGCTAACAAGTGCTAAGTAAGTATTTGTTTAAAAGGGGCGGGGGAGCCTTTCATGTCACTTGGAGGGTGAGGGAAGTGGCTGTATAGGGTACGCATGACAAAGTAACCATATACAAATAAAATGAGTTGATTGAGATTTCATACCTCTCTTGTCTCCTTCACCAATTATCATGATGTTTCCTAAAGCGGTACAGACTCAGTGCAAGCCCTTGACTCTCTGGATGTAAGAATGTGACATGAAAAGTCTGGTCAAGGGATTATTATAATTTCACATACAGGAGGATTCGAAGGTTTTGAAATATCAGAGCCTTTTAAAATGTCTCCTCCGGATGGAACAGCTGGAACTTCAGAATCCGTGACAACTTAGCCAGCCCTTCCTTTCAACCAACTTCCACATTTTAAGTCTCTGTTCATGGAACGTGTCTAATTTGTTGTTTAGTACATTGTGGGCATTCAATAATGCTCTATCGTAACGATGGGAAAAATGCCAATTATCACATTTACTTGTGACCCTGTTTCCTTTCCTTTATTGTGATTTTAAAATACAAGCACAACATTACAATAAACTGAATATATTGTGGGGGCATTCATAAAGTCGATTTTCTACATTTATTATTAAGAACAAATAATCCACACATACATTTAAATCATTTGTCTCAACACTAACAGCTGTTCAATAATACGACTGGAAAGTAACTGTGATGCTGGTGGAGTTCTACTGGGAAGATTTTACCCCAGGTTGTCAAAATCAAATGAAACCCCCTCTCCTCCTGCTATGATTATTTGCCTATCGTCTCTTTGACTTTTGTCTTCTGCATGCAACGCCCATGTAAGACTTGCTACTAAATATTTAGCAAACTAAATCAACTAGTTTTGAATAGAAGAAGTCTGAGTTTGTCCAACTCAACGTTCAAGAATCAGGTACATTTTTTTTTGCTTGAATTTCATATTTCATGTCTGTTTTCCCCTTGAGGGGTCCTACCACAATCAGGGCTTCATCCTTTTTTTAAAAAACATGAGACAAATACTTGCAAATGCATAAAATGCTGTTGAAGGGCCACTTCAGCACAATCCGCGGTGCCACCTAAGTTTCCACACAGAAGATTCTAATGGGGGTGAGAGGAGGCACCTGTCGAGGTGTCCATTCAAGCAAACCTACCCGCTTGCTGCTCTCCTCCTCCTGAGCCTTCCTGAACTCATGCTCAAGGGAGCAGTCCAGCTCATTGAAGAGCCCCACCTCCTCACAGTTCTTCAGGAATCTCGTTGGGGTCGGAGTCTGATCTGAAAACAGAGACCGAGGGATCATACATGGGATCTTTTCCTCAAAAGCCAGTAGCAAGCATGAGCTAAAATTCACTAATCCCCTCCCCTTGCCTTAATTAAAATGCCAATTAGTCATCCATAATCTTCCACCCTTTTGAATAAAATGACAATATGGAAGAAAATAAAACCACAAATCTCACAGAAGGAATACAACGTGTAGCAGGCTGAGTATGTGAGGGTTTTCCAAACTTGCTCCAGACAACCTCCAGAGATCCCACTGTCAACTTTCTGGGGTCCCTATCACTTGGATAAACATTGCAAAGTGTGGAATGACCTTTTTTTAACTGGAAAAAAAATGATTTAGCTAAAATCAGGCCAAAAAAAATCTTGAGACAAAGATAAGCTTGATTTTAGGGGGAAAGCAGATTTTGTAAAAGTGTGTATCAAACAAAAAGAAACAAGCATATTAATTTTTTCTTTTTTTAAAAGTTTATTTATTTATTTTGAGAGAGGGAGAACAAACGGGAGGGGCAGAGAGAGAGGGAGAAAGAAAATCCCAAGCAGGTTCTGCACTGTCAGCACAGAGAGCCCAAGGCAGGGCTTGAACCCACCAACCGTGAGATCATGACCTGAGTCAAAAATCAAGAGACAGGCACTCAACTGACTGAGCCACCCAGGCGCCCCAATTCCTTTTTCTTAATGGAAAAGGAAAATATAGCAATTCTGTCTCTCATTTTTGAGAGTCATAGAGGATGATGAAAGGTTCCAAGTCAAACACATTCAGCTTTCATCCATTAAAAATATAATTATTAATTTCATTTTCCTTTGCTATAGCCAAAGGAATGTTCTGAGAAAACTCTTTAAAAGGAATTTCTTTCATATTCTTGACTGTCTAGAGAGAATATAACTTAGAAAACTGGAGGATCTGAAGCCACTATTTACGCAACGTTTGCAGTTTACAAAATGTTTTCACACATGTTCTACATCATCTAGATCTCACAAGATCCTATAAGGTCAATAAAGGTAGAATTATACCTTTGTAATCACTAAGGACGGTCATCTTCCTTGGTAAAGGTGTACTGGAGTTGACATGAAGAAAATTGTAAACTGTCCCTCTGTTCTAAACAGAAGATGGCCATGCAAAATGGCCATTATTTTGCAAATGAGGAAAACTGAAGTCCTGAGTGATGAAGAGTCTTGTTTAAGGTCTCCCAGGTGGATGTGATGGATGACACCAGGACTATAACCAAGGCCCTGGCGCTATCTCCAATACGTACATATATTATTCCCACCTGAGCCTACAGTACACACTGCTAGGTTACTTACGGCACTTGTCCAACTTGACCTACCCTCAGTCCCCAAATCTCCTTCTGCACGGTTCTCTAACACATCACTACCACTCAACCCAAGAGTGCCCACAAGTGGACACGAATTTGCCATTTCTGCCCGCTCTTTACACTTTCCTGTATGATAAGAAACTAGAATCACGTTTACTTTTCTAAGTCACACACAGAGCAGTTAATCCCAGTAAATCATCCGTTGAGACTCAGGGAAATAGCTTAATATTCATGAAGATGAAAGTAGTTTGAGATCCCCATATATTCAGCCCTTCCAAGGCAAGATCTCCTGATTCCTTATGGCAAGGGGCTTTTTCACCTGTTAAGCACCCAACTGGTTGACCTGGATTTCAATGCAGCAAAAATCCCCTTCTGCATCCTTTCCCATTCGTAGCCCAGCCTCCGAGATCCTGAGCTCTCTTTGCAGTACACAGACAGCCTACCACAGATGATCACAAATTGGACACTACAGATAAAAGCTAGAAAAAAGTTGGGTTTGATTGAAAATGGTTTTATTATTAGCACACTAATCTACTAAGAGTCACATATACACACTTATGTCCCAATATACATCTAACATGTATATGTACATACACATAGGTATATGGTGTGATAAAATAGCATAAAAAAGATAAAATTAGTATTTATGAAGCATTTTGCAGTTTACAAACATTTTCACCCACATTGTCTAGAATCTAGATCTCACAAGATCCTATGAGGTAAGTAGGTACCTATTATTTTAGAAATGGAGAGATAAATACCTTACATAAGGTCACAATTTGTAACCATTTTATCACTCCTCTTTAACTTTCAGACATAATCCCTTCTCAATCTGAATCCTGTGCTTTGCCGGGACTCTCCTCTGGGTCTGAAGAACTCTGTTACATGTGTAAAAGATAATGTTGACAACCCAGAAATCCAGATTTGAAAACTGTATGATTTGGGAGAAATTCCCTACATTCTCTGGACCTCATATTCCTTATCTTTCAAGTAAAGTTCTAAAGTTACATAGTTCTATGAATCCTAAAATCACCACCGTACTGGGTTCCCTTCAAAAGTCACTGTCAGCAGGTCAAAGAAACATAACCATTTAAAGGACAGTTTAATGGAAGCGTCAGGAACAGCTGGCTAGACACTAGAAGTTAGGCCAGAGGTAAAGGCTAGAGAAATAAAGAAGGTTCCTGAACAGAAGGTACAAATAGACAAGACCTGACAGTGAAAATAAAGGGTGTGTGTGTGTGTGTCTGTGTGTGTGTGTGTGTGTACATTTTCTTCCATTTATTGAGTGCTTATTCCATGTCAGGCATAGTGTTAAGTGCTTTGTATGACACATCATCTCATTAATTTTCACACGAACCACGTTCAGTAGAAATCATCTTCCCCCTTTTACTTATAAGGAAACTGAAACTCACCCCAGACCCGTTTAGAAATTGAGTCACATAATTGTATTGGTAACTGACAATCCTAACCATCCTTGGTTCTTTTAAAATATCTTGGAATCGGGGCGCCTGGGTGGCTCAGTCGGTTAAGCGTCCGACTTCGGCTCAGGTCATGATCTCGCGGTCCGTGAGTTCCAGCCCCGCGTCGGGCTCTGTGCTGGCAGCTCGGAGCCTGGAGCCTGTTTCAGATTCTGTGTTTCCCTCTCTCTCTGACCCTCCCCCGTTCATGCTCTGTCTCTCCCTCTCTCAAAAATAAATAAATGTTAAAAAAATTTTAATATCTTGGAATCATTCATATCCCTCATATAATAGAACCATATTATAATCCCACAGACTCTACTATCTTTCAGGTCATTTTGTGACAAAAAAGCCTTCGAAAACAACACACAACAGAACTGAAATACTAGACCACTTGTCATCAGTAGGAACTTAGTTTGCCAGGTTTTAATTTTTCTTCTGCTCCTCTATATTTCTCTGTTGGAGATTTACAAGCTGAGAGCCATGATTCCAGGTAGAGGGAACAGTAATCCTAGAAGGATCCATATGAGTCCTGAACCCTAAGATGAGTTCATGAGATGGGCCATGAAATCGAATTCACACTGGCATTTGGAGGCCAAACATCAAGCAAACTTGAGAAATGTGTTCTGTCTTCTCTCAGCAAAATTATTCCCAGATTCCAGTGCCCGCACACGCACACACATACATCAGGAAAGGAGGGGGAAGGAACACGACACAGGGATAGTAAAGGCAATGGCCGCCATCACGAGCCTCTCGGCAGCAACAAGGAAACAAAAGGTCTGAAGCAAGGGGAGCTTTGAACCCTAAAGGGAGTTGGTTCCCTCCTACGCCTAGAGCAGAAGACCCAGATGGAGGCCATAGAGTTGTTACTAAATGTGACTTTCTTTGCTCTATGATATAAAGGGAAAAGCAAAACAGATATCTGTACCCACATTTGGAAGAGATAAGGCACACTGTTCCTAATTTTTAATTCATTTTCTTCTTGTGAATGAGCTATTCTTTCCAGTTACAACAGGAACCAGAAAATGGAGCTTAACTTTTATTTTAACATTTATTAGAATTAATACAGGGTCTCTAGCGGTCTTTGATCCCACATGGTACCAGTTCCAAGTAAGCCAGGAAATGTGCAAATCTTCAAAAACAGGACAGCTAAATCTATCAGCAGCTTAAATAAAAGAGTCAGAGTTTCTCAGCCACATGAATGCCTTGTCAAATAACTATTCCGGCTGAAATTAGATCTAAAGTAGGTGAGCAATATCCATGGCCGTAAATTAAAATTCTTATAAGCCACACCTTATTTAGAACCAAGAGCATGCATCAGCTATGGTAGCAGCAGTTCATGAATAACGGTGGCTGATGCCCCATTGGTGGGTAATGTCTAAGGTGTGTTCAGTCATAACAGGCCACACTCCAAGGACTTACAGGAACTGGTTCCGGTGGGAACTCAGAGCTGAGATGATCATTGCAGGCATTTCTGCTCACCTTTCTTTTAGTGTTTCCACTTGAGTGGGGATCATCTGACTGAGAGAAAGAAACAACTCCAAATCTCAAACGAACCTAAAAGATTTTTTTTAATGTTTATTCATTTGTTTGATAGAGAGAGACAGAGCATGAGCGGGGGATGGGCAGAGAGAGAGGGAGACATAGAATCCGAAGCAGACTCCGGGCTCCGAACTGTCAGCACAGAGCCCGACGCGGGGCTCGAACTCACGAACCGTGAGATCATGACCTGAGCTGAAGTCAGACGCTTAACCGACTGAGACACCCAGGCGCCCCATCAAACTAACCTAAAAGGTAGTAACTTTTGAGTTTGGGCTTTCCTTGAGTTGAAAGTAGTTTGTCGTTCTTACCTTTGCAAATCTGAATTGGCACTGCATAAGCACCTACACATTGCTTTCGCACAGGGAGTTCGCAAAGAGCATACCAGCTTCTCAGAAGACCCAGACAGCTGGGACCAGGGCAAGTAAGGTATGTTACCCACTTCTACCTGCCTCGCATGTCCTTGGGATTTCTTTACCATTCGGACAAGAAAAATTGGCACCAAAAGGTATAAAAAAAAATCCTTTGTAAAGTTTGTCCTATTTCAGTTTCAGGTTCCCTTCTTGGAACGGTTAGTCTGTTCCTTGAAAAAGGAGCCCCTTTTCATAGAATCGCTGCCTCTGGAAACAGCTAGGTAGAGGATTCTTGCCATACAGAGACCCTTCTTGTATACCTGAAAGAGTGCCATAGGCTTGACAATATGATTTAGAAATTCACCCCTCCGTTATACGATAGGAAATTCTGCACCCCAGTACATCGGGGAAGGACGACAAGTACATGGCTACAACTATTAGGGGAAAAAACTCACTAAGTTTTCCAATCAGTCCATAGTCTGCCTAGCATCAAATGCTTCAGCCCCAGCAAGTATGATTACTCCAAAGTCTAAATGACAAGCACAAAGCTAAAGCCTGAAACCCGATTCTTCTTTTCAAAAGTGTTTAGTCTGCTCTACATTTAATAATAGGCTGCTACCTCATTGGGTTTCAGAGGTGCATTTGAGTTGTACGTTTGTCTATGTTTCATTTTCCTCAATGATAAAAAGGCAAGGAGACAAATGATAAAAAAAAAAAAAAAAAAAAAAACAACAGTAAAAGCAGAGTTCCCATAACATATCAGAGAAGAAGAATGCAAACTTCCTAAGCAAAATTGTCTTACCCACTGGTCTAATAGTCTCAACTATGGTCTCACTAAAGGACTATGTGAAGTAATTTTACATCATTTCATATTAAATTGATGGTGGCTAGGAACACTATAAAAGCCCCACTAATTCAAACCACTTATAAGAAAGATCAGTTTGAATTAGTGACCATTCTAATTATAGGGTATTTTTTAAAAGGTAATGCATTTTTACTATTTGCATGGCTCAGATTCAACCAACAAAACGTAGCTTAATGGAACTCCTGCAGAATGCTGCTCAAATCAATAGAGAAAAGGATTGGAATTAGCATATCTATTTTAGTAAGAGTTGGGGTTCTCAGAAAAGGCATTTTTCTTAGTTTTGATATTCTTTTTATAGTTATATTTATCCCGTGAATTTTTCAGCAAGTGCTTTCTTGAAAATTTCTTACCTCATCCCTATCCCTCTCTGAGTTTTCATAATGTCTTAATTAAGAGGGTTTACATTAAATGAATTTTTTTTCAAAAATTTTTAAATGTTTATTTATTTTTGACAGAGAGAGAGAGAGAGAGAGAGAGAGAGAGAGAGACAGAGACAGAGCATGAGCAGGGGAGGGGCAGAGAGAGAGAGGGAGACACAGAATCCAAAGCAGGCTCCAGGCTCTGAGCTGTCAGCACAGAGCCCGACGCGGACCTCGAACTCACAGACCGCGAGATCATGACCTGAGCTGAAGTCGGATGCTCAACCAAGTGAGCCACCCAGGCGCCCCTAAATGAATTTTAAAATAACACAATCCTTTATAAAAGCAACAATCAGTAACAACTGACAGAATTCCACGGAATTTTAGACAGGCTCCTTTATACAATAAATGTGCCTTTTATTGAGTGTGACTATACAATAGGAGCAATAGGGTCCTCTCTGCAACACTGATGTTACTCTTTCCCTGCATCTGTCCCAAGAGGCAGTGCTTCCATGGGACAAACCAAGGCAACTCTGGTTTTTAAACAACAGCGGTGGGATGTTTAAGCGTTGGCCATGGTGTGGGTGATACAGGTCAGCGAGAGATGAGACACTGGCAGACTCCTGGATCGAATGCTGCAATCCATTTACTGTCTGGGTGGAGAGCTGGTGGACTAGAGGCCCTTGGGAGGGCCTTGAATCAACTAGAAAATGCTCTGACAAGGGCATCTCATATGACATAGGGCTCTAGAAGACACAGATTCAGATTTAAATTAATCAAGTATATAATCCACACCTACTCACGGTCAGCCATGGCCTAGCCAAAGTGTTCACAGCAATCAAGCCACAATGTTATTTATTTTTACTTTATTTTATTTATTTATTTATTTATTTAATTTTTTATTTTATTATTTTATTTATATTATCCAAATTATATATATAAATAAGTTTATATATATTATATCTTTATTATTGTATTATTTATTTTAATATTTGATTTATTGATTTATTGATTTTTAGAGCGAGAGAGAGTGAAGCAGAGAGAAGGACACAGGGAAAGAGAGAATCGTAAGCAGGCTCCAGGCTCAGCACAGAGGCTGATGAGGGGGCTCGATCCCATAGCTCTGGGACCATGACCTGAGCCCAAATCAAGAGTTGGACGCTTAACCGACTGAGCCGCCCAGGCAGCTCAAGCCGTAGTTTTAATTCATGTGAGAGGAGCTGAGCTGGTGAAGAGGGTTATGAACACCAGGAGATCATGTCTCCGCAGGCCAGATGAACTGAGGGATCCAAGGTGACTCTCTGATCAAGCCCTGCCCTGAACCATGGAAGCTAAAGCTTCAGATTTCCACTCAGTCACCAACTGCCAGAGTTCTCCTACACTCTTTGTCAAAGATATTAGTTTCCAGATGGAATAGACTGGAAGCCAGTTTTTCATATATAAAGAGTACTGCAGATCAAGGTCTCCGAGGTAATCAGGTGAATCATTCAAAATTCAATTTTGCTTGACCAGCTGGAAACATGAATGACAGGCTGACAACTCCTACTCATGCCCATTGCCACTTGTCATAATGGAGGGGAAAATCTGATTTAAAACGCACTCTTTGTTCCTGTAAATGCTAGTGTGTTAACATAATCTCTTTCTAAAAACTTTTGACTGTTTTCTCCATATGATGAAGAAATAAGCCAATCATGTAACACCAAACCATGTTCTTAGTGCATGGAGCTCAGCAAATCTAGATGTACAATGAGAAAATTATAGACAGGAACTTTGGACAAACTGCTTACCCTCCTGATCTTATTTCTTTGTGCGAATAAAGTGGCCAGGATTAAATGACATAATGTACATAAAGCAGGAGGCACAATTATAGGTATAAGACAAGGCAATAAATGGTAGCTATTGTTATTATCATGCTGCCCTCCAATGCAAAGCCATTTCCGCCACCCTCTGTTCCATAGAGATCTGATGAATTTCAGTAGTGGGGAGTCACTATGTACCTTCATCATCAATGGAAGAGGAGGTAAGTATGGTCCGTGTGTGTGTGTGTGTGTGTGTGTGTGTGTGTGTGCGCGCGCGCGCACACACCCACGTGAGAGACAGAGAGAGATTTACTTATTCAGTCTTTTTTTTAAGACCCTAGTTCATTCCAAAAAGAGTTTGTAATGAGATGGTCACCTTTTCTCTGACTTTCCCTTTAAAATGCCCATGGATTATTATGTAGGTTTGTAGCAAACGGCCATGAGCAATGGATTTGGGTTCTGAGATCATCCTGTTAATCATGATCAATCTCATGTTCTACTTCACTGAATTTCTTGCTTCTTGCTTTCTCCGTGGTGAGAATTAGGTGTAGAGCCTGGAATTAGAGATAGTCCCTCATGCTAGACTTAATCCAGGGACCCAATGGGGTTCTGAGGGACTCTACTGTCATTTACAGTAGATCTCTGCATCGAATGGGAATAAGGAAGGCAGAATAAAGAAGCCAGTCTCTCTCACCTCTCTTCCGTGTGTGTCAGCTGCACCATATCTGGTGTTGTGGGGTCACCACTTTCAGCCCCACACATTCAGAAGACAAAGAGAAAGGACACTGGAGCCCACAGTGCTGAGCATTGGGTCTTAGTTGAAATGCCACTAATGCGGAGGGGCCTTTCCTGACCTCCTTTAGCAGCCGGTTAGACACTTACTTCACATTGTCATGGTTCATCTTCACACTTGTCACTAACTCATTATTTATTAATCTGGGGGGAGGGGTGTCGTCAATTACCTCTCTTCCTCCCACCCCCAGTA
Source organism: Panthera uncia (assembly GCF_023721935.1). Classification (NCBI taxonomy): domain Eukaryota; kingdom Metazoa; phylum Chordata; class Mammalia; order Carnivora; family Felidae; genus Panthera; species Panthera uncia. The sequence continues at coordinate 115,401,503 of NC_064816.1, read as the reverse complement.
GAGTATAGTAAGTTCCACGGAAGTGGGGCCTCATCTGTCGTGTTCAGTGCCACATCCCCAGCACCTAGCACAATAGGATCTTTGCAGACACTCAGTGTTTGTTGAATGAATGAATAAGTGACGGTGGAGAGACAACTTTAGCCCCTCTTTCCACACCCCAGCAGATGCCTGTTCTAATTTCCTTCCAAGCACACACACCAGTTGCCTCCAGCATTAATTGGGCTATGATGTCTTGCGTGGAGGCGTTTAAAGGTGTGGTTTCGCGTATCTCTTTCTCAGATGAGATGTTGATTGGGTTTTACCTTTTGAGAAAAGGTCTGCAACACTCTTAAATTTCATGAAGCAAACTCTATCTTTTCAGGAAGCAAAATCTGTCATCTTCTAGGTCAATATTTCCACCATACTCTCCCAATATGCGCGCACACACACACACACACACACGCATGCACGCACTTCTCATGTGGAATATTATTTGCTTGTCTGGCTATAAATAAAGTAGCACTTTGATTCCCATTTTGGCCTTTACCTGTACAGAACCTGGGAACTCTGTAAATAAGTGGGGTTGGGGATTTCTGACAGGGCGAGATTTGGGAATTCCTGAATGCGTAATCACAATACCATTAAAATAGACCCAAACGCCATACTCTTTTAGCTTTAATACTAAAACTTGATCATAATTTTCAAACCAAACACATCTTTTGTCGCATAATAGCTGGTGATTTTGCAACCTGTATGTGACAGTATAATGTTCTCAGTCGGCTCCCATTTCTGCCTTGTGCCCTAGAAATCTCTGATATCACAACCTCTCTCACCATGAAATTATCTTCACTCACAACAAGAACAGCTAAAGGGAAAGACTCAAGTCCATCATCATATCGGGACTCTGGAAATGTACCACATGAACCAAATAAGGATGGGAGGGCCAAGGTGGGAGGGTCTAGAAGTTTTGGCCTCAGAATCCACCACCACCACCCCATTCATGTACCAACTGGTACTGCCTCTTTAAACTGAGGTTTTATGTTTACTGTCTATCCATAAGAGCACTCATGCTAATAAAACATCATGACTGTCACTTTTACTACTCTGCCTTATGGCATGGCGCAGATCATTTACAATCATCTTGAATAGTAAGTTGTACCTGGCCTGAATAAAATGGACTTTATGACAAAGCCAGGAAATTATTTCAGATCTGACAACGCTTTGGACACTTACCTTCAAAAAGCCTATCTGTGGCATCTCACTAATGTCTCTAACTATAGTATTTGCAATTAACGAAGGAGGAGGTGATTTTCCGAAATACAAGTTAACCAGATATTCTGAAATTAGTAATAAACATATATACCCTACTTTCTCTTTCTATGTCAAGCTCCACTTCATCTGAAATGAAATGTTGTGTAATTGGATATTGCAACAACAACAAAAAAAGTGGCCCCCAGGGGCACCCGAGCATCTCAGTCGGTTGAGCACCCAACTCTTGATTTCGGCTCAGGTCACGATCCCAGGGTGGTAGGATCGAGCCCTGCATCTGGCGCTGTGCTGACCATGGAGCCTGCTTAAGATTCTCTCTCTCTCCCTCTGTCCCTCTCTTAGCTCATGATCTCGCTCTCTCTCTTTCTTCCCCTCTCCAAATAAATAAATAAATAAATAAATAAAATCTGTTTACAGGCAATATATGTGTTCACACACCCTTAGTTCCTTTTTTTCAGACCTTCGGATGGGGCTCCTCATAGGGCCATTCCAGCAGTATACCTGAAAGATACTACCTGGTCCTTACCACAAAAGTCACAGTATCTGCACATCATTTCTACTCCTTAACACACACCTCCCCCTGTCCTAACACTAAGAAGCCTACTTGAGGGCTTCCACTTGGGGAAAAATCAGAGGAGAACCGATAAATTTAAACATTGGGAATTGCAACATCTCCAGCCCTGCTACTTGCATATATATATATATATATGCTCATCGTTCAACGATAAAGTCACACCGCTTCATAATGGGAAGGACAGACGACTGACAGAACAGAAGAAATGATAAAAAAACAAAAGAACAGACGATCCCTCCTAACGCTTCTGGGCTTTTGTAATTCTTGCAGATCTACGCTTCTGCATCTCTGCTTCTAGACGTAAGGGAAGATGAAACAAGTTCTGAAGAGCCAACTAGTTCGATCCAAACGAGGAGGCTGAGAGGTGGCGGGTGGTGGCGGAGGCAAGGAAAGACGCTGCCTTTGGGCTCAAGATTCTTCTAAATCACAGCACATCCACACTACTAACGAGTCACTGGCGGGTTTGTGAGACGTGTGGATGGCCCTGGCGCCAGGATTATCTGGTTGTCGATACAAACCGCTGAAGCCTGGCAATGCAGCGGCCATGCCAGTCAGTGGGCTAGGACTGCAGAACCAAGGACCCTTGTCTTTGCCCCGGGCGGTAAGCCTGGGAGAGCTTCTCCATCTCCCTATGCCCCTTCTTCTCTATCAGTAAAATATGACTTGTAATAATAACCTGTCTGACAAAACTCCTGGAGGATTTACTAATAATAGGGATAATAAAATACTCGTAAAATTTAAGTGCCATAGAAATGCGAAATTATATGAGCCAGGCCTGCCAGGGCAGTCCGTTTCTCTTCTGATATCATTTAAAGCATGTTTATGGGCATATTATCTCTTTCATGATGCCAAGAAGACAGTGGCTTCGGTGAAATATTTCTAGCCTAAAAGGGTAACAGGAAACACTTCGATTACCCTGCTAGGGTTTGTGAAACACTTTCACTGACATTCTTTCACTGGATCTTCACAATAGGCCTGTGAAATAGACTGGGCAGATAAAATCATTCCCATTCTATGTGGAAAGAAAATGAGGCCCACAAGGGTTCACTGATGTGGCTCAGGGTTATCTGGCCGGTGGAGTCAGAGCCCATGCTAGAGTTCAAGTTTGCCCGCTCCTGGCCCTGCACTCTGTTTTAACTTACCGCCACCACCTATCAAAAATAGGAAGGAATTGCAATTACTTGATGGATTAATTGTTATTATTGTTTATTTCTGCTCACATTTGCTGAACACTGGCTACGTTCCCCTGCATTATCATCTCATTTAATCTTCCACTTAGGAGGCAGGCTCTGTTTCTTTAAAAAAAACTTTTCACTGACCACCACAATGCAAAGAGAGAGAGAGAGAGAGGGAGAGAGAGAGAAAGAGAGGAAGTTCCTTCTACTAAAGTCACACAGCATTTTCCAAATACTCATCTGAAACATAGTCCTCCTGGCTAAATTTTCACACGTCCACGATATTGTGACATCCTCAGGAACGGAAATCGTATCAATCTTTGTACTTCCCATGGCGCTCAGAACAGCTTAGTGTGCATCACAAATGCTCAGTGAAGATGTTTTGCTTGACTGATTACAGGCATGTGATTTTTAAAATACTTAGATGGAGCCAACTTTCATAGTAATAAACATTTTACGTTCCTGAAAATGAGAAGTCCCAGCTCTCCAGTTATTTGAGTGAACACCACATTAGCTGATTACATTTTTGCTTACCATTATTTTAAGTCTCTGCTGTACCTTAGAAATATATGTCTTCAAGGCACAGCATTTGCCATTGGAAACTATCCTATCATAAGTTGAACAAGTATCTCCCGTGCGGCTGATGCTGTTCACCCAAAGCCTTTTTGCTTGATGGCTCCTTACCTGATAACATACTGTCTGTTTTTATTGAGGGGAACTTCAAAGTCATTTCATGCTTGTGCCTATGAATCATCAGATGGTCCTCTGTTGGGAAGCGCTGTCAGACAAATAGAAAAAAAAGGGGGGGGGGTGGGAAGAGGGGAGAGGAGCCATTTAGTTTTATAACATATATTTGCCATCACAGAGAAAGAGATGTATTCAGCATTGCATATGTGACAGGCAAAACAAAAAATTAGTTCTGAAAAAGTGTGAAAGCATGCTAAGTTAAATGACAAATTATTTTTTGCAAGCAAATGGGCAGAGCTGTTCCTTTGAATTGCACCCAAATATACGCGTAATTATTGCCATTATAGTTTACCGGGGGCTTAACCAGGTTGCAGTAAAATCTGGCTTAAGAGTAATAAGAAATAGAGACCTTTGCCTGCCATCATCTCTGGCTCCCCGTTCCTTCTCTGGGAATTCCTTTTAAAAATCTCTACTTCCTAGGTAGTCTTCGAATATAGTCAACTGTCATGACTCATCAGTAAATTAGATATTTCCTTAGGAACTAGAGATTTGCATCTGAAGGAAGACCCTAAATTTGTGTTTAAAGAATCAATGAGAAAGAAGAAATGAACAATATTGAAAGTATTCAAGTAATATATACAATAGAAATATGCTATACCTTCAAAGAATTTGAGTGTTTGAATGAATGTTCAATGTTTATTTATGTTCCCAAAGAAGCCAAGTAAAATTCTCTCATTTCTACCTCTACATGGGGGAAAAACATGTCCAAAGTAGAAAAAGAAATGAATTTAGACCTAAGTAGCCCCGGAGTTTCACAAAACTATTTGGAACTTTTGTCTAAAATTAAGTCTAAGGCATAATAAGTATGCTACACATGATCTATAGATTAACCAAAAGTGGGAGAAATGCATGAAGTAGGAAAAGAATTTTGATTCATGTCAGACATTGGGAAAGAATTCCACATCATGCTCAACTATTTGATACATACACCTACAAATGTGCACATGCCATTTGTTTGGTATGTTTCTGTTTATGACGACCTTGCACACTCATTATGTGATCTTTTATAAGTATATATATATGACTTATAGTAACATGGCAAATCATTTTTAGGATTCTATACTCTGTACAGTATCGTAAACCAACACTTTATTATTAATTTTCAAAGAATGATGTTACGGTTATCAAAAATGCAGCTCCCAAATGTTTTCAGCTGTCTGGCTTCTAGTCATATAGTGGGACTGGATTTCCTGGCCCTCTTGTGGTTGGGTGGGGCCATGTGACTCGTTCTGCCCATGGAGTCATGAATGGAAATGACACGTTACTCATATGTCAGCAACTAATTCGTGGTGCAAGACCATCTCCCCTTTAGTCTGGCAACTTACAATATAAGAAATAGTGGCTCCTCAATCTTCCTAAATCTCTGCAGGAATATGAAGAGCATTTTTGAATTCTAAAAGATTATGAAGAATGTCCTGCCAAGCTCCGATAGAAATGGATGCTTGTGCAATTGAAATTAGCGATTGTTGGTTTAAGCCATTGAAGCTTCGGGATAATTTGTTATTGGAGCAGATCCTAGCCTCCCCTGACTCAGACTGGTATGTTTTTGATAACTGAACTTAACAAAGTGTCTGCTTTACCAAAGTCAAATGAAAATACAACAAAAGGCAATAAACTCTGCTGAACATTTCCGAATCTTTGACAATTTAGAAAATCTCTTGGAGCTTCCCAGTCCCTTGGGATAGTCATTTTAAGTTTCGACTACTATTGCATACCGTGGTAGACATCTTCTTTGCAACGTGTATAGATTTGGGTTCATATGAATGAGGGAATTCACTGCACTAAATCCTTTGGAATAAAAGTAGTTTGGGGAATACAAATCATTTCTTTATTTGTTATTTGTATCATATATATTGGCGCATTTAGAATCTGCAAAGCATGGTAATTATGTCAGATTTCTAACTACATAGAAGTTTGATTTGTAACAACAGGGGTTTTTGATGGAGCTTCATCTATTTTCTTGGTCCTTTATAACACCTTATAATATGGGACACTACCATGTGTGGTTTATAGACAGGGTAAACTTCTTAGTCTTTCTGCTAAAATCCTTACTTTAATTTTTACTGTGATATATACAATCAACAAACAACATGGCAATAGCTTTTACTTCGTATTTGTAAGCCATTTTCTGGCTCCATAAAATAACAACCTAAAATAGAATATTAACCACAATACTTATTAAGTGACAATAATCTCCATAGTATGCCATGTTAACTATAAACCCTTCCCCAAAGAGACAATACGGGGCATCGTGGGCTTTTTTTTTAATTTACCAGGAATATAGCAGCAAATTGTAAATAACCAAAATGTAGAGTCTACAACAGGTACACAGCTGAGAGAAGCCACTGGAACTCAAAACATGTTCGTGCTGAGGGCAACGGGGCAGTGAAATTAACAATGGAATCTGTGAGATCAGAAAGAGCAAAAGAAGCTTGTTTCTCTTGATGTCTGGGACAAAGCTAATGTATAAGGAGCCGTAACACAAAAAACCTCCCAGGTACTGTAGACCATTCCTAATGCAGCAAAGTTTCTTTCCATTGAGGGAAAAGGGGGAAACATCACCCCCAATGCAGCACAAGCACTGGTAACTCATATTTACACTCCCCTTTCCAAACCCCAGCCATCCTTTCTTCTCTATGCAGGTTCCCAGGCTCTGGACGGTCATTACCGTAAATGCCATGATCACAACAATTGACTTGACCGTAATTGGCTAACACTCCACCGGGAGACCCTTGGAACCACTAGGGAACTATGACATTTCCTCAATTCTAACACGTCTTCAGCTGAAAGCTACGCATATTTTTTTTTTAAACAGCCTATCAAGAGAAAGAAACACATTAAATAGAAACATCAAGTTTCAGGTGCATCTTTACGTTTAACTTTGGCAAGGAGTTGAGGGGGAAGGCTTGGAGTTTCACCGGGCAACCTAGAAACTACGGAAATCCTCAAGCCTCATTTTGTCCAACTGGTCCACTCAGCCTTCTCAGGGGAGAAGGCTGCTCCTTCACTGAGTTCAAGGTCATTGGAAATTCACCTCTTCAACCTTCACTACCAGCGTCCTAGACTAAACCCCGCCTGGCTAGCCTCTCGCTTAAAAAGAACCTCTCTCGGGCTGCTTCCTTCTCAGGCTACCGTTATATCACTCTGTTTCCCGTCATGCCCTGGTGCTCTTGAAAGAGTCCTCTATGCTGGCCACCTCCACTGCCTCACCACCCACTCACTCGTTAATCCCTTCCAACCTGGTCCCCGCCCGGACTCCTCTTTCATAGGTCACCCGCCAGAACCCAACAGCCAAACCCAACAGCCTCTGCTCAGCCTCTCACTGCCCCGGCTCTAGCAGCGTCTGACACCAGTGACCACACGTCTGTGGCATTATTTATTTATACCCTGCCTGATTCCAAAAAGGAGAAAAGACGGCTCATAGCAACACATAAAACGGGCGGGGAGAGCATCAGCGAGAATCGGGGGACACCCGAAAGGGAAGAGGTCCAAAAAGAAACAAAGCTAAAGCCAAAAACGCAAACCATTGGGTAGTCATTCTCAACCGGGGGCCATGGTGGCCCCCAAGGGGACCTCGCCCCCAAGGGAGAGGTCAGGGAGGCTGCCGAACATCCTGGAACGCACAGGACAGCCGTCACAATGAAGAATCGTTCAGCCCCAAGTGCTAATAGTGCCAAGCTTGGGAAATCCTGCCACACGGCCCGTAATTACAACAGCAGTAGCAGTAACAACGGTGAACATTAATAGAGCACCTATTATGTGCAGGCCCTATACTAAATACTCTACATGTAGTATCTCATCTAATCCTCACAACGATTCTGCCTGATGGGAGCCACTGGAGGCAAAGAGGTTTGATGTTTAATCTCCCCTCTTGAAGTTTAGATAAGTGGAAAAACTGTGGGTTCTAGAAGCGTTATAGGGGGTTTATTTTACTCAAAGAGGAAAACAAAACAAAACAGAATTCAGCTCTGATGGTGAGCTATTCCACCAGTAATCCAAAGGCCCCGTATCAAGTGACTATTGTAAAAGCAGCGTCCTCCCTCCCCTTTCTGAAATAACAGTTCTGAACATCTGGTGGGCAGGATGCGTCTGGCTTACTTCCAGGGGGAAAGTTAAGGATGGAAAAGGCCAATGCTGATGTATTTCACGGAGCTTTGAGGGAAGTAGTTCAAACTATTCAAAGTAGAAAATAATAATGATGAGGAAGATGATGGGGGTGGGGATGGTGACGGGGGCTTTGACGATATCTTGGTGAAGAAAGCAAGCCCACAGCAGGCATGATTGGCAAGTGAGAGCTGCTTCCCTGTCAGAAGGCAGGTAGTCTCTGGCAAAACAGACCAAAGGATTCTCACACTCACCTGCGAACAGCCTGGGGCACTGCAGACAAACGGCCTCTCCTGCTCCAAATTCATCTTGGATTCCTCATAAATCTGAAGGGTCACGGGGAGAGGGAGGAAGGAAAACAGAAAGCCATGAATATCTCCTGCTTCGACCTAAGAAACATGAGAAATGCGATTGCTCGGAGCCCCTTGCAATGCCAGTCCCCAAATTAGACAAGATAAACGTTAACGTGAGCACAGGTCCCGCTGAAGTTCATTAGGCTTCCTGCAGTCTGCCTTCCTATTGTTCGCTTGAGTGCGTATTTATCGTACTTTGAAGAAAAATGCCATGGGGCTGTGCAGCAGAGATTCTGCCTCTGGAAAACCACCTGGACTATGTTATTACCTGGTGAGACCGCACCTGCGCAAGAAGATTCCAAAGTAAAGTTCACACCTGCCCTTTGGAGTTGGCGGGAGAGGAGGAAGCGAATGGGGTTGTCACCAGTGTGGTGACCAACCCTGAGCAGCAGTCACATAATTCACCCATGATCACCCCACCAAGCTTCAGGACAGCCACAGGATGCAAAATAGCCCTGCAGCCAGCTCAGCAAATGACCCCAGTGGTGAGCCGTGATCTTAAATTCCCTTTCATCTCAGGCATTCACGGATGCCTCAACAAAAAGTACCCGAGTTATGCAGGGAGAAACAGAAATAAGAAAAGACGGAAAACGTCACCTGGGATATTTTGTTAATTTGGTTGTACAGGCTGATTTGAAATCAATATTACATTAAGGCCATCGCCCATCTGATCTGCAGCAGTTATCTGGCGTAAGGTAGCTTTGTGGGGAGAAATCTGACGTTACGGTCTCAGGCATAGGTTAAATTCGAGTGTGGGTCTTTTCTTATGTAGGGGTGAGGTTCTAAGGTAAGCTTATGAGGCAAAACTTGAGCATAATCAAAATCACCTTGACAAATCCTCCCCCAACCCGATAAAAGTACATACACGTGGTTTTGTGGTTACCGATCTATACAGCAACATAAAAATTTTTTAGACATCGTGAAGTACTATGCAAATTTAAGTTTCACAATTTAAACCGTCTTCTAAGTCACACTTTTCTTTCTTGCCAATTTTAGAGTTGAGTTTAAATAAGCTACGTGTGCCGCTGGCGGGACGTGGCTCTCTCAGGGGACTAAAGCCTATTGCTTTATCTCTGAAGCACAGGAAGGAACTTGCTTCCTTAAAATGGTAACTGCAGGTGATACCAAAGGAGTCCCAAGTCACCTTCACCCTTGAAAGAGGGAACTCTGCTTCTACTCAAGAAATAGTTACCCTTTGTCCAAGGAAGCTTTATTATCTTGCAAAAAAATCCAACGCTAATCTGTCACTATACCCTTGCCCCAAACACTAACAGACTTCATATCTATTCTTTGGGAAACAGGTGCACGCTTTCACTTTTCTGAAATACCAAGCGAAAAGACTTGCCTTAGGCAACACTCCTGGTCAGATATTAAAAAACAAAACAAATTTACAAATGCAAATTCTTCTTCACACTGCTTCCTCTTCATACAATTTTCACTCAGTAAATACCCTTTCCAATCTGTGTCTGGATTGACTGCCCACTGGTCACTTACCAACGCAGCAACTTAGCATCATTTTATAGCTTTCCTGGATCAGATGTATTGCTTAAATGATTTTACTCTATTATATGTGGAATGAGAAGTAAAAAAACAAGTATCTTTAGGAGCTTTCCACTTGTCCGTCTGAGGAAAGTCATGAGCAATTAAAATAACTTCTCAAATCGCTTATCACAGAGCATCCCTTCTGTCCCCTGTGAATGCTGATTTACTTCTAAGCCTCAAAATAAAGGGTGAGAGAGTGGTTTTGATCCAAGATAGAAAAAACAACAGTAATTGAGTTATCCATTAATTAAATATGCTTTGTCTTTCTAGTAAATTTTTAAATGCCTTCCTGGAACTTTTCTGTCTCTGTGACCATGATCTGCCTAACTGGGGCTGGGTCATTTAATTGCTTCAGGCCTCAATTCCCCCTCTTTACAATAAGGCTATGAACATAATATTCAGCTCCTTCATTCCTGTATCACACTGATCAGTGAGGAGGCCTGTAAGACATGCCCAAATTATGGAGAAAGGTCTCTGTATTTAAGGGTGTGTGTGTGTGTGTGTGTGTGTGTGTGTGTGTGTGTGTGTTTGGAGGTGGCTGGTGGGGGAGGTTCTGTGGACAAGTGTTACTTAATCCTCACCATAATGTTAACTATTCTCTACTTATAAAAGAGAATCTGCTATAAGGTGAGTCTTCCTTGGATGCCACCTAAGACTTTTAGTCGCTAAGGTAACAAAAGAATGCCAATACAACAAAAGAGAACCAATGCTAAGATTATCTGACAGTAAAAAGGGAAAGCTCCATATAAACGCATTTACGGCATACGTCCAGAAGTAGTAATTAGTGATAATAATTAGATTAATGTCTAACTAATAGAAGTGGTCAAGATCGGAAGTGCCACTACTGAAGGTTGACAGAGATTCATTAAAAAGCCAAAGTGAGGAGAGAGATGGGCCAAGCCCTGCCAGGTAAGTACGAGAAGAAAGTATTTTTCCACCATAATCACAACTCTACCCCACACGCTGGTTCACCAAAATGCCGACTTTCTCCATAAGTTCAAGCCTACAATGGGAATAATCTAGCAATTCTGGTTAGTATCAGCATGAGCTATTTTTTTTTTAATTTTTTAACGTTTATTTATTTTTGAGACAGAGAGTGACAGAGCATGAACGGGGGAGGGGCAGAGAGAGAGGGAGACACAGAATCGGAAGCAGGCTCCAGGCTCTGAGCCATCAGCCCAGAGCCTGATGCAGGGCTCAAACTCACGGACCGCGAGATCGTGACCTGAGCTGAAGTCGGATGCTTAACCGACTGAGCCACCCAGGCGCCCCAGCATGAGCTATTTTATCTTAATTGTTGGCTACAATGTGCCATAACCAACGGGTAACGTGCATAGGAGCTGCAGCAGATACCACGGACTTAGACTATGCTGTGGATGCTTGAAGACGAAATAGGCCCCAGCCATAGAGATTTACTCTGTCTTATTGAGCCATCATGGTATGGATGTTACGTTTACAGCAATATGATTAATCAGAGAAATACAGGTTGCCTTCAAATAGTTTAGATGTCAGTCAGCAGTATATTCAACTGAGTTGCTACTGTCATTTTATCATTCTATGTTTTAAACATGAATGAAGCTGTACTAATTTATCATATGCTACGGATCCCACGGCCCAAATGTTTTGGCAACACGGTGCTGGAATGAAAGTCCTAGGGTAAAATGGCAGTTGCTAAAATAAAATAGGCTTAAGTGATTAATAAAGTCTATGGTGAGTGGGTGTGTATACAGAAGTGTGTGAACCTCAACTGCTTTATTTTGACGCACTGCAGTTCCCACATTCAACCCTCGGCAAACAGCACGCCCTTGCTCATTGCTTGCTGTGTGGGTGTTTGTGATGGTTTTACTAAATGGTACCGCTCTACCACACGGGCTTCATTACTTTTATCAACTAGTACGATCTGGTCTGATGTATTAGTGAAGAACCAGGTCTCTTTTTATGGTCTATTATTATGGTTCTTTTCCAGCAAAGAGTATGATCACTATTCTTTCCAACGGACTCCTACGAAAGCCCCACAAATCTTTTTCTTTTTATCATCCGCTGAGCGGGGCAAATCACTCAGACATGATTTTAGCCAGCTTGTTCTGCATTAGGGCCTCCGAAGTCATGCCTCAACCTCTTATTTCCCATTCTGCTGTTTTACCAGCTGGGACATTTTAATGAACCCAGTTTTGTTTGGCAGTCGCCATACCCCAGGCTCCACTGCGTAGAGTTGACATGGTAGGCGTTCAATAAATATTTGTGGAATGGATAATGAATCCTGAATCATCATCATAAACCACCCCAAACAGCTTGCCTTTTCTCTACTCCTAAGGCAGTGGTTCTCAAACTTTTGGGCCCAGAACCAAATTTTCAGCAAGGCGAGAGGTTGTGCAGACCCCTTGTTCCACTCGTTCTCAGTTATGGCCAGGGAAGACAGTTCACCAGACTTCATGAAAAAAGATGTCAAAGTTGCTTTTGGTGAAAACACTGAGAGGAGGCTAGTTTCCATTAAATTTCACATGTAAGCGTCTTAATTCACTGTAAGTTCGGTCTGTTAATATTGCCATAGACAGTGAGGCCACTGAAGACCAGTCTCTTAGCCATGTGCTGGCTACTTATGATCCCTACAGAGCACCCGTTGAGAAACACTGAGTGACCCCATAAATTCGGTTAGATACAGTCATGATTGTGGCAGACACTATCTAATCATTTAGGAGTTTCTAAACAGCTCTAGTTTTTGTTCCTCTTCTCCAAAGTTCAGATTCAATGTTCACTTAGAACAAATGCCTTATGAGTCTAATTTCCCTTCAAAATTTTGGAAAACAACACAAAACCCTAATAACAAACCCTAATAGTACATAAAGTGAGTAGAGGTTTTTCCCAGTTGACAAGGAGATGACAGGCTTGATTTACAATTCAAACCCTCAACTGCCACTGGATTCCTCAGCCTTGAAATGAGCAAGAATCTCTTTCATTGTTCAGTGTTTGACCCCACAAATTCCTCCTGGTCTAAAATGGGAAATCTTCCACAATGGCTGATGCAATCCATTCAAATGCTTTGCCAGGCATTTAGAGATATACTTGGAATTACCATTTCATGAAAGGCAAATATTGCAAAAAACAAATGTTACTAAAAACTTGGACAGTCTACACAAATTTCTATAAATATGTATTTTAAGCAAGGGCAACAACCGAGCTCAAAGGGAAAAAACCTACATCAACGAAGTTTGCTATAATCAGCCAAGAGTGATACTTCCCTGTCTGAATCATAGGAAGCTGATACTGATCCTTAGTTAACACCAAACTCCAATCTCAGGTCTCTAATCTTAGAATGGAACAAATTTCTTCCAGTAACAGCAGACAGATTCATACAGTGACACAGGATTTGAAATATCAAGACACTAACAACGTTGTTTTCATCTGAAAATCTGTATGCACTTTTATCAATGCCGAAAGTTACGGGAGCTTCAAAAATGCAAACTGAAGTTGTACATATAAATGAGCACTAATGATAAAATTGATATGTCCCCATCAGCTCTGACATTGTTAATCTGACCATGAATGGATTATAGATCTGAAGGGGGGGCTGGAATTTTAATATGAAGTTAATAACATCTGTCGACATTTATTGGCCTACAGCGAGTGTGGAAAGAGCCTTCTGGACAGGACTCATGTGAAAGAGACCTCGCTACCTTGCTGAGCTTACAAGATTGCCAAGAAGGTTCTAGAGGGGAAAATAGGTCCTTCCTACAGTGCTGAGGACCACTAACAAACAGGAGCATCTTGAGTTAGTCAAGCTGTGTGACAGCAGATCAGTCCTTGTTTCTGGAAACAAAAGTTGCTCATTAAATTAGTTAAGTGCATAGCCAATATGTACTTCATGCTTCTGAAAAAAACAAGTATTTCTCTCAACATATTGGTCAGAAAGGCAAAGAGCCACATATAATAATAACCCAACAGAAATTCAAGGAGGCAGGATGGTTTTCCCAACACACGGCTAGCTCCTGGAAGAGAATTTTATATCCAGTGTGGGGCTAAGACTTTCTTTCTTTGTGAAGGATATTGTACCTTTCACTATCTCCTTTGCTCATCTATAAAACATGACCATTTAGGAAAACATTGTAAAATCAGACCATTCAAAGAGATACCATATGAAAAAACAATTCATGGAAGCTAATTATTTCCAATATACCTCTAGTTTTCTAACCTTAATATCATACTGTCAAATAGAAAAATAAACACCCTTGAATTTAAGTCCAAGAAAATCAGTTATTTTGTGAGTGTGTCCTTGTATCCCTTTCTGCCTTTCTGTGTAGGTCTCTCTTTTTTTCCTGTATCTTCGCTGTCTAAAACTCTTTCTCTTTGTGTGCCTATTTCTCTGTGTCTCTGTCTTGTCTTGTATGTCTTTCTCCATCTCTCTTTGTGTGTCTGTCTCCCTGTCTCATACACACACGCGCGCGCGCGCGCACACACACACACACACACACACACACACACACACGACCACGTGTGCATACACACATTTTATCAGCTGTATTCTTCCTAGCCTTACTGGGAAAAAGATCTAGTAGGCTTGTTTCCTGTCTCAGTGTTATTCTTGAAGTGGGCTGCAGCTAGAATCTGAATTTCATTGGGCTATTATTATTTGCAGCTGTGTGACCTTTTTAACCCCCGCTTTTAAAGTGACATTTCAGCCCTCAAGCTTGACACGCCTTGAATGCCGCAAAGTTTTCGAACCAGAGATTTACACAGGGAACAAGACCAACAGTGGGACCGTACCTCCCAAGTGAAAATTTCACCAGGACGTGGCGAGAAGGGGGTGTGCTGCTGGGCAGTGAACGGCCAGTACTCTTCCCCGGAAGTCCTAAACTTTACACGTACCGCTACAGTTACTTACTCTTCCACTCAAACCAGAAAATCTTTGTCCTTAAAACATGTTCGCCATCCACCGGTATCCCCAAAGTTCGGAGTCTTACAACCTGAATCACAGACTTAAGGAGGACTGTTTCGCACACTGCGTCAGGCTATGCTAAGGGACTGGCCAAAGTCTCCTTCGAACCAGGGCCCCCGTTCCCAGGAGGAAGGATTTCCAAACAGTTTTTGTCTCTGGAAACTCACCCAGGCTTTACTCCCCATCGGAGGCCCGAACAGAAGGGTGCTGGGGGCTCACGTCCACTCATGTACGCCTGCAGAGCTTTGCGGTTTTATTTATGTGGCGTTTGTACTGTGTATGAAAAAACATTCCAGTGGGACTGGGTTTTCATATGTTAGATTCCTCTTTTTTTTTTTTTTAAGTTTTCCATATGTTTCTTTGGATACGAGGCCTCTTTTCAAAGTTGCTGGCTAATTTCTACTTATGTTTTGCACAGTCCTGCCTTACAGCTTTCCTATCGACGGGTTCAATAGTTCAGAACGTATTTGCTAAAAGCATCAGTGTTGGGCACTCGAGGTGCAGCGCTGAAAAAGTCACCACAGCGTGTGTATTCAGGTCCTACTCCTCTTCTTGTTCCCATGGAGCATGGTATTTTTGTTTCTTTTTTTGCAGGGCACACTCTCTCTCTCTAAAAAAAAAAAGTGTATTTGGCATGCATGTGGTTAACAAAGCGCTAGGACAGAGATTCTCAGGAAGTATTAAATGGAACCAAATCAGCTGACTTATTTCTAACTGAGGACAACCTCAGAAGACATGCTGAAGGCAGCAAACTCTGCCTTTTTACCTGCTCCCAGTAAGAATACACTGAAGAGAAAAGCAATGAAAGGAGAAAAGAAAAGAAAAGAAAAGAAAAGAAAAGAAAAGAAAAGAAAAGAGAAGAGAAGAGAAGAGAAGAAAAGAAAAGAAAAGAAAAGAAAAGAAAAGAAAAGAAAAGAAAAGAAAAGTTAAATTGGAATAAGAAGGGATCCGGGGTTTTATTGACATGGTCATCTTTACCTTTCCAGAAAGTCTTCCACTGCCATTTAAAAAAAAAAAAATGTTTTTTCATCGATTTATTTTTGAGAGACAGAGAGAGACAGAGCACAAGTGGGGGAGAGGCAGAGAGAGAAGGAGACACAGAATCCGAAGCAGGCTCCAGGCTCTGAGCTGTCAGCACAGAGCCCGATGTGGGGCTCGAACCCACAAAACGTGAGATCATGACCTGAGCTGAAGTCGGATGCCCAACTGAATGGGCCACCCAGGCGCCCCCTCTTCCGCTGCAATTTAAAACAATTGCCCCCTAAAATCCTGAAAGGAAAAACTCTAACAGCAAAGAGATTGACTGCAAAACTGGGTATATATTTTTCTACAAGTTAAAAGCAGCCTGTTTAGAAAATCAGGAAAAAGTCAGCAGTACAGTTCTTTCTTCTCCCTTTTTGCTCTACTACAGTAAAAGCTGCCTTTTTTAGAATTACAACACATCCCAAATAATTCTGCTCTGCCTCTGGATAACTTTTGAGATGTTTGGGTATATTGGCTTTTACAACTGTGTTTATAAACAATGAATATTTTTAAATGGTCTGGAAAATCACAACATTCTAGTTGGTTTTCTTTTCACACATTCACATAATTTTTATCGGGGAGAGTCGTTTTCTCTGTATCTCCATTCTATATAAATATCCTTGTATCCCCAAGCAACACAATACGTTTAGTCCACCTAAGGGCTGCAATAATACTTTACACGTGAGTTTTCTTCTTGTGCGTGAATCTGAACTACAAAATGTAAGAGTGTATATAAACACAGTGGTGATCATGCCAGACCTCGCTACTTTCTGCAAGGCCTGGTAAGAGATTATTTCCTTTTAAGATTACTATTACTGACTTACTATTCACAAACATTTGCAAATGATCGTATGGAACTAGGGACTTTTCCCCTGGACTCCCAACAGAAAGCTGGGCATTTCCCAGTTCCATGTGAAGTAGCCGGCAGATTTGTGTTCAGAGCCTGCTACACCTCACGGTGTCAGTTGGATACAAGGTAAAAATACACTCAAAGACTTGATTCAGATTCCTGACACACTATGCTTCAAATGTCAAGCATGTGAACATTGGACAGTCCTAGCGGGTCACTCAAAGGCCATGTGAAGGCAAAACCCTTGTCATCTGAAGATGCTGCCGTCATTCTAGCAGGGTTCGCTCTCTGAATACTAGCGAAAGGCACGTCTTCATCTGCCTTCCTAGGGAAGGCATACTTTCTTTGCCTGGTCCGGAAAGGGGATGCGGAAATATGTGAAGCCAATTGTTAGGTGCCTCTGTTCCTGGGAGCCCCGTTGGCAGTTAACAGGTGGAGGGCAGGGCTGTGAAACATTCTGCAAATTGCAGAACGACCGGCACAGTGTGGTACCGAAGTCTCCTGATCTAACACCCCACAGTGCAGCTTTTGCAAGGGTGATAATAGCAGGAGCACCACTGCCCCCTGGACCGTGCCTCCTGCTTCCCAGACAAAAAGCGGATAAGAGGACAGTAAGAGACCGTAAAACAAAGCCCGCTCACAATAGAGGAAATGAAAATAAGGGACTGAAGGCATATCCACCTCTCTCTACTTTTCAAAGAGCTCTGAAAAACTTAACCCAGTTAAGCTTAGGATGAGGCTAAATTCAATGCCAATGAAAACTTTATGAATATTCAAGAAAGCGTGTGAAATTATCACTCCCTCTCCTAGTGGAGCAGGGGTGGGGACAGTTGCCAAAATTTTAACTAAGCATAAGCATACCCTTTCAGGTTCAATCCACAGAGGAGACAGATGAGTAAGCTTGTATAAGCTACCTAGATTTTTTTTTTTTTTAAATAAATTACCTGGTTTGGCTACCTACAGTCCCCACTCTCCAGTTAACTTACCACACTGTTTTAAGCAGTGTTGACTCAACAGAAGCAAAATAAAGCATTGGCCCACGGTGGAAATATGGCTCTTTCTCAGATGCCTTTTCACTCCTGATAATTGCCTGTTGGTTTTATATTAATGCTGAGGATAGTCCCATCAAAAAGAGCGTGTTTTTTTTTCTTTTTAAAATTTAAGTAGAGAACACCACAAGCTTCTAAATTCTGTTTTCATGTGCCGGTACCATCAGCCATCAGCTCACAGAACACTTACTAGGGAATACTGGCCTCCTCAAAAAAAGTTTTCAATAAGAAAATGTGTTAATAGGCCAAATACACACACACACACACTCGTGCACACACACACACACACACATACACACACACACACACTTTTTTTCTCTTGGCCTGTTTTCTTACTAAGAAGTTGGGGTGTGTGTGCTTATACGTACATATTCATACACACATTACAGAGATGATTTCATCCCCATAAACTAGTTCAAACACTCAAAATTGATGCCTAGTTCCTAATGTAACCCAGAGGAGAATACTGAGCTCACAAGGGGGCAGAATAAGAAAACTCAAGTCTGCCTCTCAGCACAAGGTCACCACAGTTAAGGACCATTAAACTTGTATTTTAAAAGTACAGAATTAAGCTGTATTTTTGAGGATCACTAAATTGTTTCCATGGGCTAGAAAAGTCCTTAATGTCTTTCTCAACTTCCTATTAAACAAAAGAGTCACTCACTAAAGCCTACAAATCCACTAAAACACCCTGGAAAAAGGACACGGAAAGAAAAGGCCTTTTCCTTGAACCACCACCCACGAGAGGTTACGCCGTACCAGACTCCCAATTCATCAAAAGGTCCGAGCCATTCACAAACAAACGCAGGGGCCAGCTCCTTCTATCCCCCAGGGCTAGGCCCCCAGACAACAGCACCATTTTTCGGTCAACACTCCACATCAGCACAGAAAGGGAAAGAGGATTTCTTAATGCCCCTGCTCTCCAAAATATAGGACCCCTCCCTAAGCATGAATGTGGTTTCTTTGCTCAGGGGGTATAGGTCAGGGCCTAGGAAATACCCTGAACCTGACTTTTCCAAGAGAAAAAGGGGGAAAGGGTACAGGCGGTACCCAGAGGGGATCTGGAGGCATGCCTATCAGACATTTCCATTGAAAGGCTGGGTAAAGGGGAGGGGGAGGGGCAAGTCCCCAAATCCACAGGGTAAACTGCGGTGGCTCCAGGAGGGAATTCAGGGATCTTCACAGAGCATTGTTCACAGGCTGCCTCAGGGAAAGTGGTCTGTGGACAGTGATTGATTACCTGTCTTGGAGAATTTGTTCAGAAGTGATTCAAGCTTGGCACGCACTGGGGGTAGGATCAGAATGCCGAGGACACTGGTCTCATTCATTCGTTCTTTCCTCACACAGTCACTGAGCACCTACTATTCCCTAAGCCCCAAGCTAGGAGCAAAATAACCTCTGCCTGCTGAGCCCTGACTGTCCAATAGGGAGGTGAGGCCCACACAGATGTCTGTAGTGGAAGGTAGAATTTTAAAGGCCAGAAAGTAGTTTGAGCAAAGTGCTGTGAGAGTTCTGAGGCTGTGAGAAAGCAAGGCTATTTCAATCACTACATCGAACAGCATATACTCTCCTTTCACAGCCAAATATTTCTCATAATAGAATGCCAATGTAAAGTGCATGTGCATTCACACACACACACACACACACACACACACACACACACCTTGGAGAAATCTCTTAACTGTACTAGAAGGAAGGTTTTTTAAACTTAGGCTTTCTTTTGCTTTTACTCTTGATAAATAAGATTGCATTCTTTGTGGTAAACCTAACAATGTGGTCAGGGGACCAGCTTTTACATTAGAAAGTTGCTAATTATGGGGCGCCTGGGTGGTTCAGTCGGTTAAGCGTCCGACTTCGGCTCAGGTCATCATCTCACAGCTCATGGGTTTGAGCCCCACGTCGGGCTCTGTGCCAACAGCTCAGAGCCTGGAGCCTGCTTCGGATTCTGTGTCTCCCTCTCTCTCTGCCCCTCCCCTGCTCACACTCTGTCTCTGTCTCTCTCTCTCTCTCTCTCTCTCAAAAATAAATAAACATTAAAAAAAAATTTTTTTTTAAGTTGCTAATTAAATCTCAGTTCTGTTGCTCACCAGCTGTGTGATCTTGGGCAAGTTATTTAACAGTATAAGACCAGGGCTCTAACCCCTAAGCTATGGAGCCAACAAAGTTATTTAACATCATCCTGAATATCTAATATCTGAACATTATCTCCTCACTATAAAAAGAGACCATAGACAATATCAGCATTATCTGCCTCACAGAGATATTGGGAGGATCAAATGGATGATTTTTGGGAAAGCACTTAATAAACTGCAAAATGCTGTGCAGTGTTGGTCACTGTTTTTATTATGCAGTCACCTTACAG
Source organism: Panthera uncia (assembly GCF_023721935.1). Lineage (NCBI taxonomy): Eukaryota > Metazoa > Chordata > Mammalia > Carnivora > Felidae > Panthera > Panthera uncia. Next base: position 115,381,543 of record NC_064816.1, on the reverse strand, counting down.
TAAGCACGTGGAGCTGCAGAGGTCCTGGATGGTGCAAAGAGTTATACTGATACTTGACAGCACGTGTAAAGAGATTGAAGATTCTGAAGGGTGTTGAAGGTGATGATCTTTAAAGACAGCCTCACCTTCTACGATTCTCTGACAATCTAGCAATTAGCAAGCAAAACTTTTTTCTACTAGCCTTTTACTGGAAATCTCCCAGGTAGGATTATTTTCTTGGTCTTCTAATTGAAACACGATGTCGAGAAATGCTTTGTAGTCTGGTCTGTGTTCAAACCCTAGCTCTGTGACAGACCAGCTGACCTGTAAGCTTGGGCAATGGGTCACTTGACCCTGGGATAAATTTGGCTGTTGCTGGCTGAGCAAACCCTCAGACACCTTGCCCTGGACTTCGAAGAGCCAGAGCCACACTGCATGTGAATTTGTTTACCTTCCTGGAGCATCGCTCCCGACCAGAGAAATGCAGGTAAAGGCCTTGGCTGGGCAAGCCCACCCGCTCGTCTGTGCCTGGCTATGCTGTCCTTGTAGGCCAGCCTCCATTCACACTGAAGGCAGGGAACAGTAGAGTTTGGAGGGCACCCAGGGTAAGCCAGGAAACTCAGCACCTTCTTATCAGTAGGGGCTTGCAGGCTTACCTAGAGTCATCATAAATAAGACCGGTAGACATTATGACATTTTCATCCATCCACTCTCCACTTGGTCTATTAAAAGAAGAAACCGAATCTTCCTTTTGCTATCACATTTTCTTTAGCAAATTATATATATTTTTTTGCAATTGCGTATTCTCAGTCCCACTCTTCCCTATTTTTTTTCGTTCTTCTCCTTTTCATTCCCCAAATACTCCATGTAGTAATTAAAAGAAATACCTCAAGAAAGGCACGAAGAAATATTTAGCTGTGGAAAAAAGGGACGCCAGAGCACAAACGTCTGGATGTTTCAATCAGCTGGAAACGTGGAGACATGATACCTCCATTACAGCAACATTTCCTAACCTTAGGACACTGGAGGCTTCCGGAGGAATAGCCTGAGACCTCTGTCCCTGAAAGCAGGCCACCCCTCCCCCCATAATGCACAGAGGTCTGTATGAGTAGGAAACCTAACAGATTTTCAGGTGCTCAATGCTTGGGAACGGTCAAATTTTTATGTAACGAAAACATCTCTTCCGTGTACCACTACATCCTATGGGTCGGGCATTTTTCATCTCCAAAAAGCATTTTCCATCAAGGTTGAAAGAAAGCCTTGATTGGATACAGCTTTGATTTATCTTCTCCACTGAGCACCTCTGTAGCAAACATAGCTGGGTAAAGCAGTCTGCATATGAGTCAGGATGGCAAAATTCCCAGTTATTTCCCAAACCTTCAGTTTTCCCATCCACCTCTGTGATATGTATATCAAAGGATTTCCGGTATTCTTGGAATGGGGGCATTATTTAAATAGTGACACCAAGCTCATGTTTGTAACATGCCTCAGAGACCTTGAACACAAGTTAAAAGTAACAGTGTCATTATTTCTTCCTCTGCCCTCTACTGTTCCCAAAGAAACAGAAACAACCACTTACACACACACACACACACACACACACACACACAATCCTCTGGACACCCAAGTTAAGCAACATCTCCCTCCTTCCCAAACCGCCAATCAGCCAGTCACCAGGCAAACAGCTCAAGCACCAGGCAAGGAAAACATGTTATTTTTCTGGGCAAGCCTTAACTTCACTGCCTACAAAACATAGCCCCACGGGGCACATCCCACACATCGTGAGATTAAGGCTCCCCTCTCTCATTGGAAACCAATAGTTACCCGTCAACGCCCGCGGACACTGAGGTCAGGATTCGCTGGCATGCGCCCTAACGTCCAAGTTCATTTCTTCCCGAGCTTTCCTACACAAACCAGCACTCACATCCAAGCTATCCCTGCAATGCCTCTCCTACCAAAAATACTCAAAGAAAGCTCAAAAAGGAGTAGCATAAGAGAGGAAGCTGTCCACAGAGCCCCTAACCCCCAGCCACCGAACAGCCAGTGGGGACTTCGCAGAATGAGAGAATTCGCACAATGTCAGTGCTAGGCAGCGAGTCAACCTGGATGTCTCAGTGTCCCTGAAGCAAGTGATTCAGTGAGCTAAGGTGGGGAAAAGAAAGCAAAAACGGACAGCAAAAGCAGGCTTCAGATAGTCCCTTAAAATGAGGCTGTCAGGAGCCAAATTCCACAGTGCACATAAGCCACTTAAAAGCACACCCCAAAGCACTCCTCAGAAATCTTCAAAGTGCAAGGGAGGCTCCCCTGCCACGGGGCAGGGTCATGGACCGAAAGGTGACAATGAGACACTCCCAAGAACATCTGGCCTAATAAACCAGCACTGGGCCCTCCAGACAATGGACAGCGGCCTCTGTCTTTACTCATCGGCTGACCCCAGATTCTCGTCCTGGGTCTGGCTGCTTCATGCAGACCGCAGAGCACGCACCTCGCTCACCCAAGCCCGGTGCAGGGTTAGGGATTTAAGGCAGCTGGAAGAGCCACTTCTTTCCTTACTTCCCACCCCCAGCCCCCCACTGTCTTCCTCCAGGAGACTTGTCAGTCTTCCAGCAAATGCCTCTGGGGGACCTCGTTAGGTGTGTGGGTGGAGGAAGAGTGGGAAGGGAGCCAGAGGAGGTCCCTGGGCTCACGGAGCAAAAGTAAGCAAAAACCACAAGCACACAAATCAAGTAAGCGAACAAGAAAAACAGCTGCACATTTTGGAAAATCCACTGAAAGAGACAGAGAGGGTGATTTGATAGAAAGGTGGACAGAAGCAGCTTTCCAGTGGGGAGATCAGGTCCATCTCCCAGACCTCGGGGCAGACGAATGCCAAAAAGCAGCCTGGAGAGAGAAGAGGGGAGTTCCAGGTAGAGGGGATGGCAAAAGCAAAGACCTCGGCGGGTCTGAGGGACTGGAAAAAGGCCAGACGCTGGAGGGTGGCAGGTGAGGAAGAGAGAGGCCCGGAGCCACTGAGAAGCAAACGGGCCTCAAATCCTCCAAAGGTAGGATTTATTCTAAGAGTTAAAGAAAACCACTGAAGAATTCCACTGAAGGGGACAAGGCAGAGGCTGAAACAGACAGTGTAGACACTCAGCTTCTCATAAACTACACGGCACAGCCTGGCTCAAGCATAAGGAAAGACGTAGACTCCCCCCACCCAAAATAAGAATGTGGTCCTAGGAGTGAGAGGTAGAGAGAAAACAAGAAAAAATAAAGAGCCCCACTTTGGGATTAATTCTTTCCAGTCACCACTTTACTTGAAGCTTGAGGTCACACTGCCTGGTTTCAAACAATGGCTGTGTGACCTTGGGGAAGTAACTTAACTTCTCTGTGCATGTTTCCTCACCTATGAACGGAGATAATATTACCTATTTCATTGGCTTGTTTTAAAGATTTATATATAGATATAATATAAATATGTAATAATGTCGGGGCGCCTGGGTGGCTCAGTCATTAAGCGTCCAACTTCAGCTTAAGTCATGATTTCGCAGTTGACGAGTTCAAGCCCCACTCTGGGCTCTGTGCTGACAGCTCAGAGCCTGCAGCCTGCTTCAGATTCGGTGACTCCCTCTCTCTGCCCCTCCCCTGCTCAGGCTCTGTCTCTCTCTGTCTCTCAAAAATAAATAAATGTTAAAATTTTTTAAAATATGTAATAATGTCTTGTTCTATATGGAAATAGAATAATTTTTGGTATACAGTGAACATACAACACATATTAGCTAAAATTGTATTAATAATTACTTTTTGTCTATCAGAAGAGACTCTGATTTGCCTTTCAAACAAGACACCAAGGCCTTTTCAATCCCATATAACCAAATTTAGGACATTCTCAGTTACTTTTTTTTTTGGTTTGACTACTAAATACCATACTTTGAATTTGGTGGTTAAAAGAACATTTTCACTGGGATGGAGAAAGTGCATCAAATGTAATTTTTCTCTCTCAGTAGGTTGGGTTTGTTTTGGTTGAATTTGGTTTCACAGAGCTGAGTAATTATTTTCTTTTTTATTCTTTTTTTTTTTTTTTACTTTTTTTTATTTATTTATTTATTTTTGAGACAGAGAGAGACAGAGCATGAACGGGGGAGGGGCAGAGAGAGAGGGAGACACAGAATCAGAAGCAGGCTCCAGGCTCTGAGCAGGCAGCCCAGAGCCCGACGCGGGGCTCGAACTCACGGACCGCGAGATCGTGACCTGAGCCGAAGTTGGCCGCTTAACTGACTGAGCCACCCAGGCGCCCCAATTATTTTAAATGTAAAGACTCAGGTTATCCATTGAAAACTGGTCAAGAAAACGATGGCAATTGACAAATCACGTTTTATCTCAAGTTGTGATTTTATACATAAAGGATATCTCGGAGGTCATATGTTAAAACATTAACAGATTAACAGTGCTTGCAGCTGCCGATGTTTGTGACACATTTTTTGTACATCTACATATAATTTTCTATGGTGAACATTGGTCGTGTACAAGATAAATCAAAAAGTAATATATCTGGAAGCACGTGATGATGGCAAAGATCCTATAAGAGTCTGTGGGCTTGCCTGGCCCTCTGAAGCTATCTGTTCCATCTTGGGCAAACTTCTAAACCTCTTTGCAGTTTAGTTTCCTCATCGGGGAAATGGACGAAACAGTCCTTTTTATGTGGGGTTGTGGTAAAGACTGAATGAGACATATAGTGAATATTCAGTAAATCACAGCTCACAGGTCTATGCAGTCTTTTAAGAGCATCTGAGTTCAAGTCTTGATTCTTTCATTAATTAGCTGTGTGGCCTTGGATAAGTCGCTTGACCTCTCTGTGTCTCAGTTTCTTCCTATCATACAATAATGGCATTGACCTCAGAAGGGTATAAGAGGATATGAGGATTAAAGCAGTTAGCATATGTAAACAATTTAGAACAGTGCCTGGCACATGGTAAGTGCTATGTAACTGCCAGTTCCTATTACTATTCTGAAATCTGAACCTAAAACTTCTGAAAAGCATATGGTTACACAATCATGTAAATATGGTTTACTTTATGGTGACAAAAATAACAAGCAAGAGTAGCATGGCATTTTAGTATCATTCATTGGCAGAGACACTAATTTTTATTCATGTATGAACTTGTTATGTTTATGTGTCAAAAAAAATCAAGGTCCTAATTTTTTATTTGTTTCCATATATTTATACATAAGCTATAATTTCAGGACTACTCAGCATGCTCTTAATTGCCTGAGCTAATTTCCCCAATGAGCATTTTCCTTGCCATCACTCTGTCTTTATATCACTCCTCCAGCGTAGCAGAGGACTCAGGAAGTCTGTATGCATATTTGTTAGAGAACGTAATCACAAGGTGTGGCAGGCATACAAGAGGGGCTCAGGCCATCCACTTACTTATCTAACACAATTGTTAGTGGAAGCTTGTCCTGCCTGGAACCATGCTAGATACTGGGGAGACCTGGATGAAAAAAAGGAGCCGCAGGCAATAACATAGTGGCCAAAGTTCAGAGTAACGCTGCACCCAGTTGGACCCTTCCCCTGTCCTTTTTCTCTTCACCATTGATAGCCCAATGTCCTTGGGCACACTAGTTAATTTCTCTGAACTTCAGTTCCTTCACCTGCAAAGTAGGAATAAGTAACAATAACTACCTTATCGGTTTGTTGTAAAGATTGGAGGAGAAGCTGCCTATAAATCATTGAGCACATGGTTAAGTTCTCAGCAAGTTAACTGTTGCTATATGGTCTCAAAGGAGACAGACACAAGCTGTTAACTACAGGTGTATGTGAGAGCAAGGTCAAGTTTCAAGGAAGACTGTGCGAGCACAAAGCAGGAAGTGGTTCAATTTGCCTATAGGAGTCACGGTTTAGGTAAACGAAATTAAGCTAGTATTCTTAGCATCTTCTGTTCCCCACTCTGGTGTCTGTCCAACCCATCGCCTATGATCCTTGGTTGAGCGGATGTGCTCCTGTCTCAGGCTCCTGCCTCCGTGCCTCTAGACCCAGACCCAATCAAAGGTTACTCTGATCTTCATTAAATGAGATGGCCGTGGTTATCTTGTTCAACCCCACCTCTGGTGCTTGATATTCCACAACACCATCCAACCCCAAAGAACTCACCATCCAGATGCGGCTGGAAGACCTGAAGTGATGGCGAACCCGCCCTGTGAGAGACTGGGCACCGCCTTTGGGATGCCCCGCAGCGTTAGCAGACAGGCGCCGGCCCAGGCCTTAGAGCAGAAATGAGCCCAGAGATGGGCGTCCGTTCCAGAAATGAGCCCGGCACCTCATGCCCATCGTTTGCCTGCCACAGTGGCTCAGAGGCTCCTTTCTATTCTGCAGGTAAGCTCTTCTGATCAGCAACTTGTGACTTATGTTCGGGGCACCGGACACTGCCTCACACTCTGTTCCCACAGCTTCTCGAGTTCTGACCCCTGAATTACACTGCCCCTCGCAGAAGCACCCAGTGACTTCCAGGGCCACTTGCTCATCTCCATTTGCATTCATTGCTTAAAAACTTCCCCTTCACAGGGAACTACACCCATGTCCCTGTAACTTGCAGGCACTGGGTTCATGCCCATCCCAGAGGCCATCCTGACAAGGTATAATCTTTCCTTAACGTGCAGGGTTTCACATACCCGTAGGCAACCCAAAGCTGCTCACCACTCCCACTCCTCTTCAACAGCTCCAAGTCTTTTCTGTTGCTTCTCTTGGGAAGCTCTCTCTCCTAGGGTGCCAACTTGATATGGGTATCAGGCTGATGATGGCTTTTCCCTGCCACGCACCCTAGGGGACATCTGCATCTGCACAACAGCTTCGACACAGGAGCCCCAAGGAGAAAGCAATGTGGGGAAACTCTGACAAACGGGCAGGCTGATGTGAGCTGGGGTGACTTCTGCACACCTCATATCACCCCGCCAGACCAACTCTTTATCTACAGAAGGAAAGTAGAGAATTGCAAATGTCACCAGGACCAGGAGCCGTAACCCATTTTCATAAATCTTCGGTGGGGTCTTGCGAACAAGCGCTATCTCCTCAAATATGTACTGCCGGAGCTGTGCCCCAGAATGCACAGCAAACAGTAAATACAACTTCTCTGAACCCAATCTGGGATGTATTATTGAATCTTTCTCCTTTCTAGAGGTGCCGAAGGACAGAAAAAAAAAAAAAAATGAAAGGGTAGGGACAAAACAGTTGTGTTTGTGTGTAATGCTCCTGCCCTATGGTTCCAAGGACTGGAGTTAGTCCCCATAATGCCACGGCCTGTCCTGATGACCTTCTCTCACTGAGAGGACAATTCTGCTGGATGGTCTCCTTCTGCTCCTCCAGATCTATTCTCTGCTTCCCTATGTCCTAGGAGGCTGCCTCCAGATTCCCTTGACCAGAAGGTGGAAGAGGGGAGAAGGCAGGTGTCCATTGCCTGTACTGCCTGTCTGTTGGGGTTTGGGTGGCATCGGCTATGTGTCTCCACATAGGGCAGGCAGCCCCCTGCAATGGCGAAGTCCTCTCCGTGGGTTCTTCCCCTCAGCCCCCTGGACCCTCCAGGCTCTCTGCGACGGCTAGACCCTAGATGGCCTGCCCACAACTCTGAAGTAGTTCCTTCATTACACTGTCTTCCCTGATTCCTTAGAGGGTACCATCTGCTCCTACGGGGACCCTGACTAACACAGCAGTCTCTGTTTGAGAAACCTTTAATCATGTCCATATGACCAGATTTTCAAGGCCTTGACCTAGGGCCTCAGAATTCTCTAGGGGAGTCAACAGAACGGAGAGATGCCATTCAGAATCCGGACAAAGAAAAATCAGACCCTTCAGGGCATATTTGGAAGGAGGTGGAAGGACTTGTTTGCGAAGGTTTCCTAACTGATGTTGGTCTTATGATACGAAAAGCTGAACCAAGAAGAAGCCAAGGAAGGCAACAGAGATTTACTGCTGTTCATTTGGTCCTCATCAAAACCCTACCGAAAAGGTATTTTATTACCCCTAGTTTACAGATGAGAAAACCTGAGGTAAACAACTTTTCAAGGACCCAGCTGGAATAAGGGGAGCCAGGGACCAAATCCATATCTGCCAACCCCGATGCCCACAGTCTTCCAGAACCCTGACCAGGCTCTTCTTTCAAGCCTGACTGAAACGGTCCCGAAATAATCAGGGGAAATTCCCTAATAATCCATGATAGATATGACTGTACCTTGAGAAACACGATCACTCTCGATTTTCAGGAGGTACCTAAAACTTGTGGGTTGTTTTTTTTTTTTTTTTTCCCAGTCATATATTCAAGATAAGACTGATCGGTTAGGTAATAAGTAGATGGAATTTACCAGGAAGACCACAAAAGAAACATAAGGACCTATTTATTTTAATGATGCTTTTTATAAATGAAGGTACTATTATGCCCTTCAGGTCTGTTTTTATTTCATTTCTTCAACTTGCCTGAGTCTGGTTTCTCAGCTCTCCTTATTCTGACTGCTTCTGCCCCAGCGAGTGCGGCAGGCTCTGTGAAATCATTGCCTTTACAGCTGTGCCTGCTTCATTGCGGGGGGAAGAGAAATACAGTCTCTCTGCTTCCTTTTTAAAACCTGACAGTCACACTTTCTCCACTTCAAAGCCACACCATATGACCTCAGCAGGCTGACATAAATGGACACTCATGCAAGAGATTATTCATTCAGTGGCTTTTTCCAAATGGGGAGGGGAAAAAAGAGCTATTTGTTAACCTTTGTAGAGTTTAACAGTTTACAAAGTCGTTTTCCATACATTAATTTAATTTGGTTCTTAGGATGATTTATGAGATGGATGTGTTTTTTTTTTTCCCCCTCATTTTTGCAGATGACGAATCTGAGATTTAGGGCGGGAAAGTAACATGTCTGAGGTCACACCACTCGTGAAAAGCAGAGCAAGGACTCGAATCTGGGCCCCCTGCCCCTGAACACTGGGATATTCTTAGAACAAAACACAGCAACCAATTTGCCAGTGCTCTAGGATGTTCTACACCTGGGGGAATTAATCCAAATGCCAGTGAGTCCTAATAATACACCGATGACATAATACACAGTATTGTTCTAGAAGGCCCTAGGCCCCATGGGGTGTTTCCAGAGATGTGGTACATGTCGTCCTCTCCCCTTGGAGGCTGAAGAAACTACATCAAGTGCTGTTCCAGCACTTTCTGCCCCAAATCAAGCTGCAAAACCCTCTGTGCAATATCCCCAGTGCAATTAAACAATTAAAGAATATCTAAATATATGGAAGGATTTTGTAAACTGCAAGGATTAATATTATTAAAAGGCTACACTAGCCAAGTTGATCTTTATTTATTTATTATTTGTTTTGTTAATGTTTATTTATTTTTGAGAGAGAGAGAGAGAGAGACAGACCACAAGCAGGGGAGGGGCAAAGAGAGAAGGGGAGACACAGAATCCGAAGCAGGCTCCTGGCTCCAACCTGTCAGCATTGAGCCCGATGATGTGAGGCTCAAACTCGTGAACCGTGAGATCATGACCTGAGCCGAAGTTGGACGTTTAACCGACTGAGCCACCCAGGCGCCCCTTGATCTTTAGATTCAATACAATCCCAATCATAATCCCAGATGCTTTTTTTGCATAAACTGACAAACTGATCCTAAAATTCATACATAAATGCAAAGGGCCCAGAATAGCCAAAATAATCTCAAAAAAAAAAAAAAAAAAAACCACAGTTGGAGGAATCACATGTCCTAACTTCAAAATTTACTACAAAGCAGTGGTAATTAAGACACATAGCTTAAGACATATAACTAGATACACGGATTAATGTAATAGAGTTAAGAGTCAGAAATAAACCCTTACATTTATGGTCCATTGATTTTCAAGAAAAATGCCAGAACCTTTCAATGGACAAAAAAAAAAAAAAAAAAAAAAACCACACAAACAAACAGTTTTTTCCACAAATAGTGCTGGGACAACTTGGACATCCACATGCAAAAGAATGAAGATAAATCTCTACTTCCCACCATTTATAAAAGTTCAAAATTTATAAAATTTTATAAAAACTCAAAATGAATCATAGAACTAAATAGAAGAGTTAAAACTATAAAACTCTTGGCAGAAAACATAGGCATAAATCTTTGTGACCTTGGACTTGGCAACAGATTTTGAGATACGACACCAGAAGTAGAAGCAAAAAAGAAATAGATAAATTGGGCTTCATCAAAATTTAAAATTTTCACCCTTCAAGAAACACCATCAAGAAAGTGAAAAGACAACCACACCATAGGAGGAAACATTTGCAAATCATATCTTTGACAAAGATCTAGTCTCCAGAATATATAAAGAACTCTTACAACTCAACAATAAAAATTAAACAAATAACCTCATTAGCAAGATGACAAATGATTTGAATACACAGGTCTCTAAAGGAGATATCCAGATGGCCAAAAAGCACATGAGAAGATGTTCAATATTATTTGTCACTAGGGACATGCAAACCAAAAGCACGGTGAGATGTCACATCATAGCCGCTAGAATGGCTAAAATTAAAAAGACACACAACAAGTGTTGATAAGGTGGAGAAATTACAGCCCCTCACACATGGCTGGTGGGAATGTAAAATGAACCAGCTACTCTGGAGAACCGTTTGGTAGTTCCTCAAAATGTTAAACATGGAGTTACCAGATGATCCAGCAATTCGACTCCTGGGTCTACACCTAAGAGAAACGAAAACATGCGTCCACACAAAAACTTGTACCTGAGTGTTCATGGCAGCATTATTCATAGTTGCCAAAAAGTGGAAACAACCAAAATGCCCATCAATTAACTGATGTGAATGAACCTTAAAAACGTTATACGAAGTAAAAGAACGTAGATACTAAAGGCCATGTATTGTATGATTCTACTTCCGTGAAATATCCACAATAGGCAAATCCATTGAGACGTAGAGAATCACGGTTGCCAGGGGCTGGGGAGAAGGCAGAATGCAGTGACTGCTAATGGATACAGGGTTTCTTCTGGGGGTGATGAATATGTTCTAAAGTTAAATAGTGGCAGAGGTGCCTGGGTGGCTCAGTCGGTTAAGCATTTGACTCTTGATTTCAGCTCAGGTCATGATCTCACAGTTCGTGGGTTCAAGCCCTGCATTGGGCTCTGTGCTGACAGCGTGGAGCCTGCTTGCGATTCTGTCTCCTTCTCACTCTGCCCCTTCCCTGCTCACTCTCTATCTCTCTCTCAAAATAAATAAGGAAACATTTAAAATAAATAAATAAGTAAAGTTAGATAGTGGTAATGGTTACACAATTCTGTGAACATATTAAGAAAATTCTGAATTGTACACTTTAAAAAGAATGTTAGAGTAGGTGAATTATATCACAATAAAGTTCTTTTATATATAAAGTCTACTAGTGGGTTCTACATTTTAGGCCAGTTTCAGTTAAAAAAATGGCAATGGATTTTTACAAGTTAAGCTTTCTAAGGCCCGTGTCTTCTGAAACAAAATCAGGACACATTCTGACACGAGAGGTCTCTGCTTTTTCATTTATTTAAATGAAAAGGTCTACATGTTCAACCACAGTGAGCTGTTTTACAAATCTGTTGGGAATATGTTACAATGACACAAAATTGGAGCTCTCACGGAAAATCCTAGAGGTATGGGCTCATATGTGTCAATCATCAGTCCACATGAAATATACATATTTCACTACTCAAAAAACACACTAATTTCTAGACCCTAGCCATGATGAGTTAATGGAAAATTGCGACTACCAAAAAGGTGTTTTGCAGAAAAATAAATATCACCTATTTTCTACACTAAACTCAGAGTATGAACATTTCCCAAGCACCAAGGCCAGAGCAAATATCCATCCAAAACACGCAGTAACCAGACCGTCTTGTTTTGTTGATTGCTGTCTAATACAATAGGTGTTCCGTCAACACTGGTTGAATGAATATGTGGATTTTTTTTCCCTCACCAAATGCTAAGTTTTCCCTCTTGTTTATGTCTTTCCTTTGTACATCTTCTCCTGTGATTACACCTCTGCTAACACTCAGTATTTTTATAGGACCTGCATCTCCCTAATACCCCTCCCTCCCCTTCTGTGCCGTCTTCTCCTTTCTCTGCCACTATCCTCTCTCTCCAGCTCTCTGTTTCTCTCCTCTCCCCACCCCCATCTGATTCACGATCAAATCCTCTCAATTCCACATCTCTTAAATCTGTCCACTTTTCTCCACACCCACTGAGACACCCCCTCAGACAAAACCATCATCCGTTTAACTGTTTTGGACTAGCTCGCAGTAGGAAGAGCTGACCCTCATGAGGCGTCTACTGCGCCAAACAGCTCTCATTTCGTCCTCAGGGTAACTCTACGAGGTAGGGGTTAACACCAGTCTCCATCTTAGAATCAAGACTCAGGGGCGCCTGGGTGGCTCAGTTGGTTAAGCATCGAACTCTTGATTTCGGCTCAGGTCATGATCTCATGGTTGGTGAGATAGAGCCCCGCGTTGGGCTCCGCACTGACAGCACAAGAGCCTGCTTGGGACTCTTTCTCTCTCTCCCTCTGCCTCTCTCTCTCTCTCTCTCTCAAAATAAATAAATAAACTTAAGAGAAAGTGAAAAAGAATCAAGACTCAGACAGGCTAGGTCTCCTGTCCTCCTGAGCTGACAGCTGAGTGTGTGGGACTCCATGGCAGTCAGCGCCACCCATCTCACCATCCTGCCCCAGCCCTGCCACGTGGCCAACATGGCTGCCAATGTGACTCCCCGAAACCTCAGAGCCGAGAGCAGCACTGCACTGGGTACAACCCTTCATTGCCCTCCGGGGTGAAGTATGAACTCTTCATAAGGTTCTGCCTGATGATGTTCTTCCTTAACCCTCCCGTCTTATATATTACCAATTCCCATGAGTCCTTGGGAAATCACCTTAGCTGTCACCACCTCCGTGGTAGATGCTCCACCTGAAAGAATGAGTTAAAAAAAAAAAATCCTCTCCCGGGTTCCCTAGCCCCTTGTCCTTACCCAAGTGGAAGCCCTTAGAAGGCAGAACAGCAAATCATCAGAGTTAAAAGTGCGGGCTCCTGCTTTGGATTCTGGGTCTCCCTCTCTCCCTCCCTTTCCCCTGCTTGCATTCTGCCTTTCAAAAATAAATAAGCATTAAAAAAATTTTTTTCTTTTTTAAAGTGCAGGCTCCAACTGCTGGTCTTCAATTCCAGTTCTGCCACTTACCAGCGAGGTGACTTTGGGCAAGATTCTTTTTAAAAAAGCTTTTTTAACGTTTACTCATTTTTGAGAGACAAAGCCCAAGCAGGAAGGGGGAAAGAGAGGGAGACACAGGATCCCAAGCAGGCTCCGGGCTCTGAGCTGTCAGCACAGAGCCCCATGCAGGGCTCGAACTCACAAACCATGAGTTCGTGACCTGAGCTGAAGTCGGGCGCTTAACTGACTGAGCCTGATGCGGGGCTCGAACCCACGGACTGTGAGATCATGACCTGTGCCAAAGTCGGATGCTCAACCGACTGAGCCACCCAGGTGCCCCTGCGCAATATTCTTAACCTCTTTGTGCCTTGGTTTCCTCAACTGTAAATTAGGGGTAATAACGGTACAAGCATATACCTCGTTGAGCTGTTAGGAAGTTTAAATGAAATAACACATGTGAAACAATTAGATATGGTAAGCACGTGCATGTTAATAGGTAAAACTTTTCCTTTTTACCCTCTTACCGTTTTTTTATTCCTGTCTCTGCTATTCCTCCAAACTTTCATTCTCTGCGTATAAATTTCATGATATTAGTGCGGTTTCCTTGCATTCGTAAAACGTTTAATCTTTTTCAAAATTCTTCATCCTCAAAGCAATTCCATGAAACGGGCAGAAGAAATGCTTTTATAGAGAGCTCACACGTTTCTACGTGTCACATGAATGTAGTAGAAACACTGTAATTATTAGCATGTAGTGAGCTTTAGTAAGAGCTACCTCAATGGAAGACACAATACCGGTGAAAGTATCTCCAGCTATAGAAAAATCATTATTATCAAAGTCCTATTTGAGTCACTTACTTTGCTTCGCCGAGCCTCATCTTCCTCATCTGCCAAATGGGGATGACGATACATACTTTACAAGACTGCAACGGGGTTTATGCAAAATAACATATATAAAGTATCTGTTCAGTGCCAGGAACCTACTAAACACTCAGTAAATATTACTTAATGACAACAGGACCCCACAAGGACAAGGTCACTGAGCTGGTCAAAGGGGAGGCCAAGCACAAAGCCAAGTTGGACTATCCACTTCCCGCCATCACAGCTCACCCTCCCACGTGAACACAGCCTGGCCATGTTTTCAGCATGATACATCAATCAGCTCATCCATAAATTGTATCCTGCCTGCCCTCTGCTTTTCCTAGAAGAAAAAAAGCAGGGGATGGAGAGACAGGAGCATAGAAGAGGGTATTTAATGCAACCCATGACGACTAGGTGTCAGGACCTAAAATCGCCCATGGGCCCTGACTTTACGGGTGACTTAATGAGAAACACCAGCGCTACATACCTCTGATCCAACAACTAGTCTCACGTTTTTGAGGGCTTTGGCAAGAAGGAAACAAAGTCCCCTTTCCCTCATTCTTATTTTCAGTGCTTTATCACTCTCCCAAACCAGACAAAAGGATCGCCAGGAAGCAAGCTCCAATTCTGACTGGCGAAATAGGAAAACTGGATTCTGGGACAAGAGATGAGAGGGGTAGGGTTTGCAGAGGTGGCTGAATGCCAGCTCCGAGGAGGGACTCCCTCTCTGAGAACGTGACCACGGCGAGGCACCCGTGCTGATTTTTCCAGGACTCCAATAAAGCCCAGTTCCACTGGGGCGTTCATGAGGAGCAGTCAGCGAGGGAGTGGAGGCTCGAATGAGCGCAGCCCATCTTGGCAGGGAGGGTGACAGGGTGTGGGTGTCCTGTCATCAGATCTGCATGACATCGACCCAGCCCATTACATCAGCAAGAATCGCATCACTCGGGGAGCATAAGGACCAGGCCCACCGGGGTCATCAAATCCCACAGCAAGGCATTAAAAGCCTCTTGCCTCTCTCGTGCACGGTTCCTTTGGGCCTTTCTATGGGAATTGCCGTTCCCGTGGCCACTAGGTCTCAGGCACCACCTAAGTATTGAACGTACGTTAACTCATTGAATTTCTACAACGTCCCTTCCAGGAATGCAATAGCATCCATATTTTACTAATGACTGGGTTGAGCTCAGACAAGTGAAGTCATTGTCCGTGATCACACAGTTAGTCTTAGCAACGTTGAGATGCAAATCCAGGCCACTCTGAGACCACAGCCCATGTGTTTTTTCCACCAGCCTACACGGTCTCCAAAATAAGTTCAGGACCCCTCTCTCGACACTACTCTTTCCTGTCTGCCTGGCTGCCTATGTCAGGGATTATAGAATCTCAACAGAGGCGCAAAGCTTTTTTTTTTTAATATATATAATGCTCCTATAAATTTAAATCCAGCTTCACATAACCTTTCATTGCTTTTGTAATTTTCAAAACACCACCGTGCCGCCCACATGGCAGTCAATACTCACCTAGTGAGTACTACACGGTCAGGCATCTTGCAAGATACTAGAGGATACGCAATAAATAAGACCGTCTCAGGCCTACCCCCCCAAGACCCAAAACTAAGCCCAACCCCCTGCAAGGGTTCTTTAAGGGGCTACAGCCCCTGAATCACAAGCATGGCTCATTTGTCTCACTGCTCACGGGTCCTAATCTTACACCCCAGTTTAAATACCTTGGCGTCAGCGTGCCCAGAAAGCAAGACCTCCAACTCTACGTTTCTTCTCTAGGTCTTGTCTCCCTGTACTAGTCATCTGATGAGTAACACAGCCTCTTCTTAAGAATAGGGTCTGCCATGCTTTTCCACCCCTTCTTTCCTGGCCTGGAGTCCTATCCAATGGCACAAAATCTGATGAGATAGCCACCATCTCGTCTGCGGTCTTAGTGTGCCTACTTGTTGGGAAACCATCGCAAATCTCTCACGAGGACAGTGATCAGTTACTGCCAGGGGTGCCAGGCTACTTCATCGCTCAACCAGGCTGGCCAGAGATTCTGTTCTGAGGCAGGAGGCAAACCCGTTTCTAAGCCCACTTACCACCAATCCCACCTTTGCAGGTGACCGGGTTGCACCTGGCTGAGTCCCAGGACCAGAAGAAATGGTCCCTTTGTTTCTCTATGTGAAAGCCAGTCTTCTACAAACAAGTTTTTCTGCATGTATCTAACAGACCCAAGCATATCAACATCAAATCCAATTCCCAGCGTGATCCGTGACGGGAATTTTTCATTTGTTTCGTTTACTTTTTGTGTAGCACCTTCTCAAATCTCAAAACAGATTTTCTGGCACAAGACAGATAGAAACTACTCTCCGGCCAACTAGTCCCCAATTCCGCAAAGGTGTATTAACTGCCTGCCACGCGTGGGACACAGAGGAGGACCCTGCCCCTTGCATTCTGAGCGATCTGCTATGCAGCATACACAGATTTATGTCCCTGAGATTAGTAAGCCAGTCCAAAACCCTAGCGATCGTAAAACAGGAAGCTTTACTCAGCAACGCTTGTTCTGACTATAGCCAAACAAGAAGAGAGCGTGTCCAGGCACAGTTCGATAAAGGGAGGCCGAGAATAAAATAGGTGAGGTTTGACCACATGGAAAATGGCAAATGCAGCACCCGTATTTTTCAAAGACCTGCTAACCTGCCTCTCTACTAAAAGGACATGATCTTTAGAGTTTTTCCCCTTTACCTAAGAACCCCACGAAGACTTTGAAACTATACCACCATCTAGGGCTCTCTGCTGGGGAGAATTATTATGTTACCAAAAGGGTCTTTAAAAGCAGCCTCTTGGCTCGGGGAGCGGTGCCCCCATTAGCAGGCACTCCATCACCGCGAAGCTCCCTCTGCCAAGGACCATCGTCACATGGCTGTCAGTGACCAATCCATAACCGTAAGTGAGAGCATTAAAACAGCACATGAGAGATTTGTTTTCCGAGAGCGAAGGAAACAAACTAGGAGACAATTCTCCAAAGACCGAACATTCACAACCAGCAAATGCCGGCTGGAAATTTATATGCTGTGGGTGTAAAAGCAGTGAAATTCAATAATCTCAAAGCCACAGATTTGTAACTTGCACTTATGTAAATATTTATGGATTCTTTGGAAAAAAATCAATCCTCTCAGCCTTTCTCTTGAGTACATGCTTCAGAGAGAACTTTTTTTTTTTTTTTTACTCCTCAGGACGGGGATGTAAACTCTAGCTGTCGCTTAAGAACATTAAGTCAGCAGACTGCCTAAGAATAATCTGAATTCCATTTATGAGTTTACTCTACAGATTATATATCCCATTCTGTTCCCCGATACCAGTGAGAGTGCCGAAGAAATGTGGTGGTCCCTCGGTAGCCTGGCCTCGCTGAGACTGGGGAGGCTAAAAGTTGACCGGGTGAGTAGCGCTCCTTACGGAGGTGCTGGTCATCCCTCCGTTGTTACCGAGAAGCAAAATGTTCACAGTTCTCCAGTATCTGACACAAGCCCGTATCCTCTTAGCCAGAGCCATTCCAACGGCCTGTTAGCCTTCCTGTCTGTTTACCTTTCCAATCCCTATTTCACACTGCCCCAGGGCAATATTCCTCGAACCCTGGCTTTACTGTTTCTCCCCCTCTTCGATGCCCCCCTGAAGCATCAAAGCCCCAAAGCTAGTCCGAGGTCTTCAACGGGGCAGCCAAGGCGCTCCGCTGTCCAGCCGACCTTTACCCCCTACATATCTGCAATCCTGGATCTCCCGTCACACACATTCAGCATTTAATTTACAAACAGCGTTTCTCTCATGCGAGTAAGCGGCACCCTCTCTCACTTCTGTGTCGGTTGGCTTGGCTCAAATGTCACCGTAAGAAAACCTCTACTCCCCGCGCCCCACCTCGTCCACTCCCAAATCATAACGAAGTGTGCCATCTGCCCACCTGATTCCCCCCTCAGGGAGCACTTTCATTCCCGTCCATCTCTGTGGCTCCGTGGAGTTTTAGCCCGGAACATTCCACGCAGTAAGCATTTCCAAATACGCCTGGGGATGGACATACGCCTCCCGGTAAGTGAGCAACTGTGATGCCTCAACACGTGGCACGGACGACCCGAGACAGGTTTCCGGAAATAGCGTTATCTCCCGCCAGTCTCCTCTGTCAAATGCCACACTTAAAGCTGCTGTTCGCTGTCTGGTGAGAAGAACTAAAGACGGTAGAAGGACCGTCTAAACGCGTGGTAGTGGGGTGGGCAGGTGCCACCGCACAATGACGCAGGAGCCCCATGCGAGGACCGGTGAGGTGGTGTGCTGAAGGGCATCCCTCAGCACCCACGAAGAAAGGGTGTGGAAGCGTGGGCCAGTATCCTCGGCCCTCCCTGGCTGACCCACCCTGGGTCCAAACACCTTTCCGTATGACAGGCCAGATCCTCTGAGTGATGAAGACACCGCTGAGGTGGCATCCCAGCTCTTTCAACCTATGCCATATTGGCATCTCAGTCCCTCAGAAGGGAACTTTCTGTGCTTGACAGCATGCCTCAGGAATAACAGTCACCCCAGCGGGGTGGGGGGCCCGGAGATACAGACACTGACGAGTGGGCGTCGCAGCAATGAGGGGAGGGTGGAGCCCCGGGCAGACTGAGCATGACGTACACCCGATCATGACATAAACTGGCTGAGCATTTTAGGCTCAGGTGGAGGTGTGAGATGGCAGTGGGAGGCAACGCGGCCCACACAGATGAGGAGGGAGAAGGGCAGAGGGCAGCTGTGGGAGAAGACTGCGGACTGCTAATAATGACAGAGCTGCGGGGACTCCAGTGGCAGTGCCTGTCATCACAAGCGCCTCGGGAGCCCACCTTCAGGCTGGTCTGATGCCCCAGAAGCAACGGCAGGGCCGCCTGAGATACAACCACAGGGGGAGGACCTGTTGGACGAGAACGCGTTAGAATAGAGGTGATTTGGAAGCTTCTACGTGAACAGGAATGGGAGGAGAGTCTCTCAGTTAGCAGCTAGCTTGGACCATATCCTCTTCCCAGCGAGAAGGTTTACAGGTTTACAAAAACCTGCTCAACCCAGCAAGGTGAAGAGGGCAGCATTTTCATTTACAGAGATTCTTCTTGTGTTTTACCCCAGCTGCACTGGAGGAAACCTGAACCTCTAGCAATTTCATGGGTGATGATGTAGTAAATGGCACCAGAAATAACTAGGGCAATGGCTCATAGCAGGATAGCCCCTATCCCAAGAGCATTTGGAAAACTGCTGGGTGCTTCGTTTTGTTTTTTACCGTGATTAGAGGGATGCTGTGGGCATTTACTGGATGGGGGTCAGGGCTATCAACCGCCCTATAACAGATAGGACACTCCTTGTCCTGCACACACACATACACCCAACTCTCAAATGCCATTTGTGTAAGAAAAAGACAAAGTTATATGAGAAACTAACTCAATTTTATATGTATAAACTAAATGCACTTCTGCATGATTTTAAGATATGCTGAAATTTTTAGAAATGCAACCTGGTAAGAGAAGATTGTATTTGTTTTAATTTGGAATTTTTACCGTAAGTTGTTCAACCATCTGAGAACCTCAGAGTTGCCAACACAAGGCAAAACATTTGTCACATTCCTGTATTGACAGGGAAATCCTACAAGGCCCTTGGAGTAATGAACTTGACCCTTCATTAACGAAGTCTACCAGGGTAGTAGCACCTAGCTTGTGCATACTGGTGCTGTGCTGCTTTTCTCCATCTGCACCAGCCTCCTCGATCCATTGCCTGCCCTTCTCTGTCCTGTTTTTGGCATCAGGAGGCTGAACTCTATGGACTGCATCCCCCCAGGCCCCCTTGCTCTCTGGCTTCCAGCATTCAGGCAATGAGAGGAAGTGGCAGGAGATCAGAGGGTGAGAGGAGAAAATATACATTCCCGGCTCCCTTCCCTCCTAACCCTAAAGTCTTGGTGTTGCTTCCTCCCATCTTCCAGCTCCAGCTCACAGGGTTCCTGCAGCTTGGGGGTGACAACATCTTCTAGCTGTTCCTAGTCTCTTTGTCCCTCACTATTTTTGGTGGGTTCCCATAACCCTGCCCTCACTTTCATCCAAGTCTTTTTGGTTAAACTCTTCTTTTTAATACTTATTTTTGAGAGAGAGAACAAGCAGGAGAGAGGTAGGGAGAGGGGGGGTGCAGAGGATCTAAAGCAGCTCTGTGCTGACAGCAGAGAGCCTGATGTGGGGCTCGAACTCACAAACCGTGAGATCATGACCTGAGCCAAAGTCAGACACTTAACCCACTGAGCCACCCAGGTGTTCCATCGGTTAAACGCTTTTTACTGTACTACCTCCTTCCTGTTAGGATCCTGCATGCTATAAATACATATTATTTTATTAAAAATACATTTACTTTATGTTTCATTATATTTAGGGCATGTTTATCTATAAGATTCACTGCAAGATTAGAACAGTTTATAAAATATTTGTCTAAAGAGGGATCCTGTAGATTTGATAGAGTTAGAGATAAGGAAGACACAGAATAAGGAATCACGACTGAGCAGCAGCAGGCAAAGAGCTGAGACTGTGTAGGAATGCCAGCACCCATGTTAGAAACAAATCACCAGTCCAAGATGGGCTGGAGTGACTCAGAAGTAGACCAACAGATGATGCAAGGAAAGCAGGAGGTGGGGGCAGAGACCGATTTCCTTGTCAAGAGGAACTGGCAGCTAACACCAGAACATGTAGCAATGACATTTACATACAACTTGGAATTGTTGTAAGTGTGTATACTTACATATGTGTGTATTTCAAAATACATGATCTGTTATGGGATACCCTATGGAGGTTAATCAAGAATGTCAGCTCAGGGATCCTCATAAAACCCATCAGCTCTTTTTAAGAAAAAAATTAATGTTTATTTACTTTTGAGAGAGAGACAGACAGACAGATAATGAGCAGGGGAGGGGCAGAGAGAGAGGGAGACACAGAATCTTAAGCAGGCTCCAGGCTCCGAGCTGTCAGCACAGAGTCCGACGCGGGCTCGAACCCACAAGCCACGAGATCACCACCTGAGCTGAAGTCAGACACTTAACTGAATGAGGTACCAGGCACTCCCCTCTCAGCTCTTTTTAAAGTAAGGCAACTGAATTGTATATAAACTCAATCCTTATTTACATTCAAGTTCCCAGGACCGAGGATGGAAAGACCAAGTTAGCAACATTCTCTAGAGAGTGGTACCTGAATAGGAATGCTCCTGTAGGAACACCATAGTCCCATGCACACACAAACTTGACCTCCTTCGTCCCCCCTCATGGTATAGCCACACTATATGCGTGCGCACGCGCACACACACACACACACACACACACACACATTTTGGCAAGAGAAGAGAATGGCATCCCAGGAAAGTGGCTGGAATCCAGGTCCATTGTAAAAGACCAGAACAGCCTGGGCCCTACTTGTTTATGCCCAAACCACAGAACGGCTTACAGAAAGCTAAATACGGCTGGTATAACTTTAAGACAGAGGAACGTTAGATGCTAGCCATAATACAGGCTAGCTACTTTCCAATAAATATATATTGAATAAATGCACAAATTAAGGGGCAGTTCCCTCAGGAGAAGGATTCCCAGGCAAGGACCGTCCCAACTGTATTATTTCCTCCACTCCCTTTTGTGCACCCCACACCCATTCCACACAGCCATGCCGCAGCCCCCTATAAAGCTGTCCACACCACGGCTACTACTAGTACTTGGAAAGAATAATAGGAGAATCGATTCCTTTTTTGTCCAAATCACCTTGATGAGAGGCACAGAGAGGGCGCTTGGTTATCCCTTACAGACCTGGCATTCCCTAAACAATGGCAACTCAAATGGCAGATACCTACAAACAGTGGATACTCACCACATAGCAGGAGCTCTCTCGCTCCCAGGTTTATAACACCTTGGGGATAGGCATCTACTTCATCATCAATGACTCCAAATACACCATCATATCAAACAGCAAATCACTGTTTCAAAAGGACTGATTAATCCAGAGAATATGTGTTATAACCCATTTTCAACACGTTGCCAGGACTTGAGACAAATTGAGAGAGCCAGTTTTCATCTCCTGCTCCCCATGTTTCTCTCCTCTCATCTAAGATCCACAAACAGACAAGAGAGAAGGGGCTGCAAAGCTATGATGAGGTGAAGCATCTGGCCAAGCAGATTCAGCTCCCGTGGCAATCCATTATCCGGGGAAAATTATGGTTTAACATCAACCATTTCGGTTGTTGCAAATACCCTTCTCTAATCTGTGTTAGGCATTTCCTAATTGCATATTTTCTTCAGCATGAGAAATTGTGAGCTTGGTAAATTATCTATTTCAATATTTCACATAACATGCAATTCGAGTATCAGGCTAGCAGCTTAGAACAGCAGGCATCACACTTTGGAACTGGGATAATTTTTGAGATTTTCCAGGCTCTTCCTTAAGTAGCTGTTTCTGGTGACGTATTATATAAAGCCCTCGGATACCCACTAATTGATTTAAAACCCAGTTAGGCACATTACAAATACCCTTGGGCTTTTTATTATCTTGGTCCAACAAAAAGCATCAGAATCACTATTATCAATCACAACAGGACCCATCAGAAAAACAGCATGTATTCTACTGGCATCCTCCTTTGGGACAAAAAGACCAAAAATAAATAAAAAGACGAACAATATTAAACTCATCAGCAATATCAATTGACTCTCCAAAATAACAGCTTCTTTTATTATTGCAGGCCACATATAATTCCAGGGGTCCAAAGGAAGACCAAAGATTCCATCTCATCATTGGCTGAGCTTTACCTCACAAACTAGACCTTTAAATTCTGACAGTTCTGAAGTCTAAGAAAACTGAATAGTATTTGGCTGTATTTCACTGTGAAGTGTTAGAACAAGACAGGAGAAAGAGGTAAGGTGGCGGGGGCGGGGGTGGTGGGTGGGGAAGAAAACAGAGGAAAGGCCGACGGGGACATTCTCTGGAGAAACTGACAAGAGTTACTAACCTAGGTCAAACAATTTAAGCAACTAATGAAACATAAAAAAAGCCAAGCATGACCTTGGTGTTAGGAATACTCCTGTTTGAAAGACTCTTGAGTAATGACATTAAGTCCTCTCGCGAAGGACCCTAACACATAATTTGACCAAGCAACAAACAAAAATTGTGGTCATATATTTTTAAATATACAGTCATTCATATATATATGTATATATATATACATATATATATACATATATATATGTGTGTGTGTGTATATATATATATATATATATATATAATGACTACAATTTTTGTAGCAAATATATATATGCTATTCATTGGTTTTTAACTTTTAACAATAACCAAAAACACAGAAGACAGAGCGGTGCTTGAAAGACAGAATGGAAAGGCAAATCACCCACACAATGTGAAAGTAACTATGGCACTGACAAAGAGTGGAATGTGGAAGGGAGTAGGATAAGAAAAGGGTCCTCAGAGGACTCAGAGCTTCAACTTAAAAAACTGACTGAAAGTTAATGGTACACAAAGTGAACATGAAAGTTATAATTTTTTTCTTCCAAGTTTTTATTTAAATTCCATTAGCTGACATACAATGTAATCCTAGTTTCAGGTATAGGATTTAGTGATTCACATCACTTACAAACAACACCCAGCATTCATCACAACGCAAGTTATAATTTAAAGGCAGAGGCAACCAATAGAAGGAGTAAAAGTAATAATGGAACATTGAGAGAAGGCAGGAGATAGAGAAGAATGAAGGCAACTGAGCTAAATCTCCATTTTCAAAGCACAGACTTAATAGACATTGTAAAAAGGTGATAAAGAAACACAGAGGGGGCCTGGGTGGCTAGGTCGGTTAAGCAGCCGACTTCGGCTAAGGTCATGATCACGCAGTTGTTGAGTTCGAGCCCGGCGTCGGGCTCTGTGCTGACAGCTCAGAGCCTGGAGTCTGCTTCGGTTTCTGTGCCTCAGTCTCTGCCCCTCCACCTGCCCCCCTTCTCAAACATTAAAAAAGAAGTTAACAAATTAAGAAAGAAACATAGATCTAAGTATATTAGAGTCTGGCAGTCCTTTCCAGAAAAAAACTGAGTGGACAGAAATAATAATTTTTAACTTAAGTTCTTTTATTTTGGTTCCATGTGCACCTATTACAAGGAATATGAGAAGAAGAAGAAATTCAGCCAAGGTGGAGAGCAGGAAAATGCCATTTTAAAGAAGGTAAGAGGGGTTAGGGAATGGTGAAAAACTGATTAAGAAGCCAGAGTTTCATTTCTGCCTTGATAGGTGTGTGAGCAGAGAATAGCAGAAAGAACCCCAAAGAAGGGATCACAGGGCCTGTGTGCCAGCAATGGCTCCGGTCCTAGCAGCGTGACCACGAGCATGTTATTTAACTCCTCTGGGCCTCAGTGTCCACATTTATAAAATGGAAAGACTGGACTAAATCATCGCTAATGCCACCAGGTCCCAGGACCCATATACCTGGGTTCACATTCAAATTCTGAAAACAGAAGCAAGTAGCTTTGAAAGTAACACTTCACGCACTGTTCGATGGATTTTGTTTATTTGTTTTTGTTCCAGGATTGGAGTGCAAACCCAACGACAAACTCTTCTGATTTATCAAGTCCTCTAATCCCCGCCCCCAGCTCAATCAACCCCCCCATAAACTAAAAGATTCGGGGCTCTCATGCTGTGGAAGTCACAAATGGCAACCAGTCAAGCCATCCAAAGATTTTCGAGGCTAAAGGCCCACTTCCGTATCTGAAAAGTCCTCCAGAAGACACATGAAGGAGGTGGCAAAATCCCACAGCTAAACCCACCAGCTCCATAACACTAACAAAGTTCCTGGGCCCAGATGGGAAGTCTAGTCTGGAGAATGAAGTGCCTCGGGGCCAGGGAGCTTGTGAGAGCCAAACAAACTCTGAGGTGTCCAACAATAAATTAAGCAGATCTGAAAAACAGTTGGAAGAAAAATGAAACCACACATACACCGCCCCCCCCCGCCCCAAAAGTTCACTCACTGAATGGCTTCTTGCTGCTTCTTGTCTCTTTCTTTAGTAGATTCCAATCTTTATAAATACCTTCTCCAAGTCAAAGGAAGAAGCCAATGGGAAGAAGAGAAGGCCTGAGGTATACCTGAGGTCGGCTAGGAATGTGAGATGGTTGTGTAATCAGAAGCCACCTTTTGGAAATGCCAGGGAAAATAAAAGACCCTTGAGTCATCAGCTTCTTTATCTGCTCTCCCAGCTGTGCCCCCCCCCCCGCCCCCCGCCGCCTTGCAAACACACACAAACATGCGCCACCTACTCCCCACCCCAGGCAGGTGCGTGTGTGGGGTCCACGTTCCAGGGACACGCTGAGCGAACATTCTTGGGCACTGCTTTCTCTCCCACCTCAAACCCGGCAAAGAATCACTGAAGTTGGGCCCCACTGAAGCAAACGGCTGCATTGAGAGGATGAATGTCCCCAGGCAATGAGTTGGTCGGTCCACATCTCTCCTCTCGTAGGTTTACAGCAGTGAAAAGAACAAACACGTATGACGGGAACGTTCAGAGGTAAACTCCCGCCAGAAGACCATCGCCTTCCTTTCTGAGAATCAGTCCCAGTGGAACATACCATTCTGACTTCTCCACAGGAGAAGTCAGATTCATCTAATTGTCAAAGACGGATTATAGAAAATGGAAATTTTGTTGAGCATTTACTGCGTACTGTATTTCAAAACACAGGTATGTGCCAGGCACTGGGCTTGTAAGTTCAGAAATAACCATTGCTGACACTCTCACGAGTGACTTCCAAGCCCTGGGCAAAATGTATTTTCTTATTTAATTCCCAGAAGAACTCCATGAGGTGAGTACTGTTGTGATCTCCACTTTCCAGGTGAAAGGCTAAACTTCCCCAAGGTCACAGAGTTAGCAAGGAACAGAATCGAGATCCAAGCCTCATCCAAGCCAGACTCAACGGTCTGGCCCGTTGTGGGAATACGACATGACCTTGCCCTTGAGGTACCCATGCTTCAGCAGAGGAGCTACTTCAGCACATACTATCTGGCATGTAGCAGGCCCTTCATAAATGACTTTGCTCAACTCCGGTGGCACCCTTATGTGGTGGGGAAAACGACTGCTATTGACAAAGAACTGGGTTCAGAGGTGTCACCCAGCTATTAGGAGGCATATCAGAAACCAAGACCCAAAAGTGTCTGGTTCTTTCGTGCTCTCTGTTCTCAGACAGGCGCAATGAAGACTTCACACCCTAGCATACGAGGAACATTTGGTTCATATTTTCACTGGTGTCATATTCTGGAAGCTGCCGGCAGCCACACGATCCTGCCAGGTCAGCCCCAAATGCTCCAGTGTGTGTACAGCTTCCTTGAGCCGGGGGAGGGAGGGGGACCCACAACAAACAGATCCAACAACAACCACAACAAGGAAAACTGTGCGCAGAACCCTCAAGAGGGACAAAATGGGAGGGGAAGATGGTCTGCACGGAAGGTTCTGTGGGAGCCGCACGTGTGTGTGAGCACCACGCACCATCCACTCAAGGAAGGGTGCCGGGCTGCTCTCATCAACCAGTCAAGGGAAATCCAATCAAGGGAAAGAGGCAGAACCGAGGAACGACGAAAGCAACACTTCACGTGTTGTTGGCGGGTTTTTGTTTGTTGAGATTATTTCGCCACTGCCATGCAGAAGCCCTGGATATTCAGAGCCAAGCAGCAACCTCACCCGATTAAGTGTACCGGGAGAATATACCGGCTTCAGAAGCCTGCTTTCAGTCTTAAATAAAACCTGGTCCCAAAGATTCTCCTTTCCTTCTTTGCTTCTTGACTTTGCTGTTAAGGTACACAAACTAATTTCCTCTTTCTGCTGCCTAGTCTAGAATCAGGTAGACAGAGCCTGTCTGAAGAGAGAATTCTTTTGCGAGATAAAGGACTCTAGAATCATCTGCTGTGAAAGAGGCCTGTCTCCATCACAGGGAGTTTATGCATAACCTTTCTTTCTTGTTTAACATTTAAGATTAGGGAAAGGAAAAAAAAAAACAAAACAAAACACCCTTGACAGCGATAGCCTCACAGGGAAGAATCATGTCCCCACTCTGCTGTGGGTTTGGGGTGGCAGAGTTCTTCCCAAAATTCTTTCTTTCAAATTCTTCACTAATTAGATTTTCTCTGGCATCAAAGGGAGTTGAAAGAAGCTCAGGAAACAGGGCCAATTGCTTCAGGGGCTGAGGAGTAGGCCAACAGGAGAGAATTTCTCACCGTGCTATGCTAATCCATGAACACTGTGGCAGGACTAAATGAGCTCAAGTCAGGCTTCTTTCCTTCACTTTTTTTAAGGTACAGCTTCTCCTCTGACAGAGAGATGTCAGTAGAATAATGTTTCCCCTGAAGACACTTTGTTGAAAGGGACCAAGGTTGACCAGCTAAGATTCGTTTTGTTTCCACAGCATAGTTCAAAGCTGGTTACCAATCCTTGTCATCATTCCATTTGCTCCTTTATCATCTCCCCCAGAAAACTGGCAAACTAGCTCCCTCAAGGGCCTGTGCTGAGAGAGGAGAGAACTCGTAGCCTGGGAGGCCCTTATCTAGGGTGGAGAAGACCTCTTTGTTTTGAAAAGATACCTCTAGTCATATTGTTGCCAAGACATTTTCTTCTCCCCCAGTTCCAACTTCATAATCGCTGAATACTTCCTGATAGATAGATTCAAGCACACGTCAAGAGGAATCTCACAAGCTGGCATAGGCACTACGAGAACCTTCCACAAGTCTTTTAATGGTATCATTATATAAACATAAAAGGATGCTGACTGACTGACTGGTGGAGGGGGCAACAAGGAAAAAGAACCTTCTGGATTTTGAACAGAAACCAAATTACTTCCAAGTTACGAAATTACGTTTTCCAGAACAAAATTATTCACATTGAATCTAACTTTCAATCACTTAGCACCATTGTCTCCTGCCTGCTGCTAAATATGATCTCAAAATAACATTCTGACTTCTCTCGGGATCTGCCAATACCACTTCTGCATCACAACAACCTTACTGAGTTTGGGTATCGAGGGTGGGGTCAAAGTTGCGGAGTGAGAACCTGATGGCCAAAGAAGCACTTGTCCCAAAAGGTCATTATAATCTTCAGTTAATTTCTGTTCCGTATGATCGGTCATCAGGTGAAGAGGCAAGATGGACAGTGGCTGAGGAGGTCAGGGTGGAAGAGGTGGAGGGTACAAGTTAAAGGCTTAGAGACTGTGTTGACTCACCTCTCTTCTATTTTTCAGCTATGTGACCTCAACGTATATACATGCTCAGTAAACATTTCTGGAGTGGGTGAATGACTTAACTTCTCTAAGCCCAGATTCCTTGTCTGTAAAACAGAGATAATAACTGTTGGGAGAGAAGTCTCCATGGATCTCTTGCTATTATGTACATGCAAAAATCTTGGTTCCAGAATCTTCTCAAACACATCTGTATAGAGAACAGTCTCGGAAGGTAGACTTAGCGTGTCCCTCTGAGGCAGAAGGCAGCATATTAAAATGTCTCCCAAAGGGGCAAAGGTCAGGCAAGGTTGCTTTCCACAGCATGAAAAGAGGGTGGGATTTCTAAACTCAGAGTGCCTCAGCCATAACACAACCCACGGCATCCTCAGCATCCACCTGGGCCACTCCATGTCACCCTTGTCGGACCTGGGGCCAGGAAAATTGATGTGAAGTTGGAGCCATTGCTACTTGCCTGCCCTAAGTAATAAAGAACTTTGTTTCTGACCCAGAAATCTCATATTCTACCAGCCCCCAGGAAACTTACATGCTAATCTCTTAGTTTGTGAGTAGGGCAAAATCCCAGATCTTCATAGTTCTTCACAACGATCTCTACCTCACAGAGTCATGCATCTTTTTCTTTTAATGTTTTTTTAACATTTATTTATTTTTGAGAGACAGAGATAGAGCATGAGTCGGGGAGGAGCAGAGAGAGAGGGAGACACAGAATCTGATGCAGGCTCCAGGCTCTGAGCTGTCAGCACAGAGCCCAACACAGGGCTTGAACTCACGGACCGCGAGATCATGACCTGAGCCGCAGTTGGACGCTTAACCGACTGAGCTACCCAGGTGCCCCAGAATCATGCATCTTAAATAAGACAAGCACATAACAAGCTCTGCAGTGTCTGGTCCAAAGTAAGTACTCAATTAAAAGTAGCTTCTATGCATGGCTCAGGCAGTTAAGCATCTGACTCTTGATTTCAGCTTAGGTCATGATCTCACGGTTCATGGGTTTGAACCCCTCATCGGACTCTGCACTGACAGCGTGTAGCCTGCTTGGGATTCCCTCTCTCCTTCTCTCTACCCCTCCCCGACTTGTGAATTCTCTCAAAATAAACATTTAAAATAAATAAATATGATGGGTATTGAAGAAGGGCATCTTTTGGGATGAGCACTGGGTGTTGTATGGAAACCAATTTGACAATAAATTTCATATATTAAATAAATAAATAAATAAATAAATAAAAATAAATAAAATAAGTAAATAAATATATATAGCTTCTATTACCATCCTATGCAATGATCTTTTAATATGTGTATATTCAAACAGCACATCATCATACATGCACTCGCTCTAAACGTTCAATAAGAGAATGTAATAAAAAATGCAAGTAAGTGGTCACAACAATATGGAGAGACTCGGTTACGACTCAAGATAAACTTTGATTACAAACTTTATCACAGTACAGTGATTAATCACAGTACAGTGATTAATATGGCTTCCAACGAACACTACACAACTTCGTGGTTAAAACCCATAGAGCTGGTTTCATATTCTGGTTCTTCCACTCACAAACTATAAGACCTTGGGTAAATTATGCAGAGGAGTTTTATCTTCCAAATGTAGAAATTAAAAGTATCGACCCTTCACCACATACTACGAGGACTAAACAAGATAGGGACGCGTAAAATGTTTCCCATAATGCGTGGCACATAACAAATGTCCACTTACTATTTTATTCAAAGAGCAACAACATCAAGAAAAGAGATGTGATTCTATACAGAGCTCTCTGTATTGTCCAAAGTACTTTCACATTAGCCCTTTTAACCCTCTCAGTAACTCTGGGAAGTAGGCAAGACAAACAGGGGCCCCACTTTACAGATGGGAAAACTGAAGCTAAGAAAGGTTAAGTGGCTTTCTCAAGATCACAAATCTAGCAAATAGCAGACATTTTCTTTTTTGGAGTTTCTTTCCATGTGCACAGCCACTAGAGATTATCAAAAGGTAAAGATCTCTTTGTGCTTTTGAGTAATAGAGCTCGCACATTACCAGGAGCTGGCAAATGCATTCGGTCCAGCTTAACGGCCTTTTGGGCTTGAAGCTTTCAACCAAACTTTTGGTGTGCTTGCGTTTAGGTTTTGCCAAAAGTAGATGGCTTTCTATTTTTAAAAAGGAAGGGAAAGGAACATTGGAAGGTATTTAAATCAAGCTCTAAAGTCTTCTTGGACACCAAATGACTCTTAGAAAACAACATTTTGATGAGTTAAGTATAAATGAATCGAAAACATATGGACTAAATTTCCCTTGAAATACACAAGGGTCTCAATATTAAGGGGAAAAAATGCATTGATAAAACACATTTGGGATTTTATTAAAACCAAAACATTTACAAAACCGTTACACATCCAGATTCACCCAGCCTCGGTGTGTTCTCTTCTGGAGGCTATGGCAAGCCTCCTTGAACGTCCCCAACAGGCTGCTAAACATATCCTTTCTTGCCAAAACATCACTGGACTCCAAGCCACCCCCCAGCAAGGTTTGGATCCTATCTTGCATACAGTTGACGAAACACCTTCAGCCCAAATGACACTGGCTCCAATTCTCAGTATTTTGAAGGATCAGCCTCAGTCAAATGGCTCTGGGCACCCCACCCCATCAAAGGCCTCATAACCAATTTTTGCCTAAATGGTTTTATAAGTGACTATTAAATTAAGCTTCCAACTTGCAACCCTAAAGCTGGTAACCCATCAGATTACTTTCCAGGCTTGTAAAATAGCTTAAGATGAACTTAGAAGCCCAAGCAGGGCTGGCATAGAACAGGACTACAATAGGTTTGAAACTGTGGGCCCCACTGCAGCCACTTCCTGCAAACTAGAATAATAAGCATGTGATATTAACTGAAGCCCTTAATTTAAGGAAACAAAATCAACCAACTAGTAATTAACAAATTACTCTTAAACAGACTTCGCTTAAAAATTAAGTTCAACTACCATTTTTCTACAACTCGTCAGGAAAATGCTGACTGGTACTTAAAGTAAACACAACTTACACAGATGGCGAGATCTCACAGAGCACCAAACCTATACTTAAATAAATCAGCATTGTCGGACTGAAATACTACATGGATATTCAGCACAATTCACGGGCATCTTTGCAAGATTTGGAAACGATTTGCTGTCACGCGAAGATGACGACGGAGAGCTCTAAGTTTTCCTGTTGGGATGCTCTGCACCCTTGAGACAGGTCAAGTCTACCTACTGGAGGGAAGGGTTTTTCAACTGATATCCCAGAAGGATGTCAAAGAAGGAACGATGACCCCAACCCATCAGGGTTCAGACAAGCGCTTCTGTGTTTGTTCATCTGCTCATTTATTCCCTTATTCAAGAAATATTTACTAAGTATTAACCCAGTGGCAGGCATTTTGCAAGGTCCCGGGCACATGAAGCTGAACGATGCTCAAAATTACTCACAAATCACACAGGCGTGGAAGGACAGAAATAATAATACAGCTTGCTAAATGCCATTACAAGGATACTTCAAGAAGCACTTTGGGAATCCTAAGAAAGAGCGAGCTAAATCCACTTGAAGGATTTAAGAGAGCCTCTGCCTGTAGGGGAGAGGCAGTGTAGGGGGTTCAGAGCATAGGTCCTAAAGGGACAGACCGCACAGGTTCAAATCCTGACTCCACTGGTTATTGGCTATATGACTCGGCAAAGTTTACTTAACCTCTCTGGACCAGGTTCCTCCTCTGCAACATGGGACTGATAATGGCAACCACCTCAACCATAAAGATTAAATGAATGCCTGGTACATAATAAGTGCTACTATCTTAGCCAGAGATTATAGGAATTTACCCAACAAAGACTGTGCAGAGAGAAAAGTTCCAGTTAGCAGAATAGCATGTATAAAGAGTGGGATTCATGAAAGGTCCAGTAATTGCAAGTATGATGAAAAAGTCAGTGTAGCAGGTTCATAATGTACACACGGAGAACAATCAGGTTTAGTGTAGGGTCATATCGTTAGAGACCTTGAACATTCAGCCAAGGAGGTTAGATTTTGGCCCATGGGCAGTACAGACCCAACAAAGATTTGATATAGTCAGCTTTGGTTTTCTAGAACATTCTGCCTGTAATGTGAGGCCCAGACTAGAGGGTGGGGTAAGTAAGGTCCGTGCCAGATGTGGAGATAAAGCATCACATAAAGGGTCTGATTTTTTTTTTTTTTTTTTATCACGAGTAAAACTATCTGTGGTCAAGGATGACAAAGCAGACTTTTAGTTGCTCACCAAGGAAAATTGTGGGGCACACCCAAAGCACAACTATTCCCATATCCTTACACCACTCTCCAAATTTGGGGGGGTACCTAAATTTGCCTCTTCCCCCAACCCACAAAACGCTGGACAGGGATTTCAAAAATCACAGTTGGAAGTGCATTTGCAACCAGTCGATTTTATTAGCTTTACGGGTGTTCACAAATCACAGAATGTTTAGAAGCCGAAGGAAATTTATGGCAATTGCTAGATCCAGTTGTTCCCCACTTGGGGGTCTCTGGATTCCTAGACAGTCTGTGAAAGTAATAACAGAGATCAGTTCTATTTTCAGTATTTCTAAAAGCTTACCATATATTTAAACATTTAGTTAGTCACAAAAGAGCTTTCACATGCCAAGTAAAATGTCAACTTTCTTTACTTTTACGGGGCTTTTCTGATTCAATATGGTAACATCAGTCACCTCATGTTTATCACAATTTCTGACGGACAATTATGAATGCCTTTAACTTAAAAAGAAAACGAGTTAATTAATATTTATCTAGTAGAAAAAAATCCTTCAAATGTAAAAGTAAGGGAAACCAAAGAGGTCCTTTATGGTGTAAAGGTAGGAATCAGTCTATCGTCCGCAGCCTCCCCCAAAATCCTCCTTTAGCAATAACTTGATGGTAGAGTCTATACCTTCATTCCGATCCCACCTCCTGCCCATTTTCAAAGTGTAAGACCTACTCTTTACTGTGAATGTCTATTGGAAGTGAAAATACAAATCAGCACGTGTGGGGTTATCTAAATGTCAAAGGAAACCCTGAACATCAGCTCTCAAGAAATGGATGAGTTAAGCAATATGTGCTCTTAGTTGAAATTCTATTACATAACAGTAAATGTGTCTCTAGATAGTAAGGCCTTTAGGACAGGTTCTTGGGCTTTGTCTCTTGCACACCCTTCCCAGTAAACACTTAAAGGCACTGCATAAATGATGCATCACAATGTATCCCAACCACAAATGGATCCTGAATAAAAGCCTTTTTGGATAACTGGAAAATATCACGCAGGGATGAATGCCAGTGTTTGTAAATTCACCCTGGGCCTGAAAGTTATCAGATTCTAATCTTGCAAATGTCTATTCTCTTTTGTGTTCCAGGACAGAGTTAGTACAGTAATTCCAAACACAATCATACAAAGAATACGAACATGTTAATCCTTGAGTGACTGCATTCAAGAAGTGGGGTGAAATAACATTGTTTACAGTTAACAGGATTGTATCTCTAAACACAGTAACAACAGCAGTTACAATTCCATTTAGTTATATTGCCAACTACACCTTCAGCTTTCTATTGTTAGAAATATAGAAATGACCTATGCTTTTATTGTACTTCTTGAAGTCAATGGCTCTAAAAATTAGGATTTCGTAGGCACTCAGTAAAATATCTGGTGACACGGGGTGCCTGGGTGGCTCAGTCGGTTAAGCGTCCGACTTCAGCTCAGGTCACGATCTCGCGGTCCGTGAGTTCAAGCCCCGCGTCGGGCTCTGTGCTGATGGCTCAGAGCCTGGAGCCTGTTTCCGATTCTGTGTCTCCCTCTCTCTCTGCCCCTCCCCCGTTCATGCTCTGTCTCTCTCTGTCCCAAAAATAAATAAACGTTAAAAAAAATTTTTTTTTAATAAATAAATAAATAAATAAATAAATAAAATAAAAAAAAATAAATAAAAAATATATCTGGTGACAGATAAAACTAAAAAAAACCAAACACATCTCGAATTGGCAGAAGGTATAGAAGTAAGATCTACGGAACCAAGAGGTCCATGGTATTTTCTCAGTACATATATCTTTATTGAAGAAGATGGTGTGGTGGTTTCTCTCGGCAAGTTTTTCAAAAATACGTGTATAATACAATAATTAGCAGCACAAGGAAAGGAGGCACCCATGACAGAAAGGTTGGCTCTGCCACTTAATAACTACATGATTTTGGGTAAAATCTTCAGCCTCTCTGAATGTCAGTTTCCCCATCAGAAAAAAAGACCATAACATCTCCTAACCAAAGCAATATAAATAAAGTATTTAACATGGTGCCTGGCATATAGTAGGCATTAATCAAATTAATTTATCAGTCTATTTCCTCCTCGTGAACAGGCAGTGATAGGAAGTCTTTAGCCACGCCCCTTAACAGGTGCTCATCTATGTCATTCAGGTTGGGAGAATCCTTTCTGCTGATCACGTAAATGGGGCCTTGTGAGTAAGATCTGAGCTCACCGAGGGATGCTGTCCTACTGACTCAGTGCCATCGCCCAAGCAGAGACAAAATCATGCCTGGACTGCACCAAACCTCTGACCTTGACATGCTTTCCCTCCTTCTGAAACTGGGTCAAGGACAATTAGGGATAGTTCATCATTTGCACTAACACAACCTTGGAATTACCTCAAGAGCATAGTACACAATTCCATTTTTGGAATTTTATGTAGCAGAATAGACGTAACCTGCTCCTACAAGCTCCATCATCTCGGTAACACATCTTTAAATCTCACAAGCGTATGCTCTCAAGGGCTGGGTTGGTCTCATTTATTAGAGGCCATGATCAGTTCAGGCAGAATCTTAGAGGATCTCAGAGTCTTTCCTCTACTTTGGAACCTAATCCTAAAATTCAACATTTGGCTATCTGCTAGGAGAAAACTGATGGAAATTCCACTTGGTTAGGAAAAATCATTGCATCTAAGCTCGGGCAAATAATTGGCCATCAAGAGTCAAACTCTGCGTACTTGGCATATCTTTAAGATAGTGTAATTCAAGTCTGGAAGGAACTAAATGATTTAAAATTTTGCTGATATCCATATTATGGATATCATTAAAATTATGCAGATATCCATATTCTTCAGATGTTCTTGTTCCCTTCAACCAAAGGAATAATACACAGATAAGTAATAAGCTGACCATGTTTTGTGTCCACTTCCCAAGGCAAACATTGTGACATTGGGTGGGGGGGACAGACACCCTCTAACTGCTCTCTCGCAAGCACACAGGAAGACTAGTCACAAGCCAACAGATTGTTTGTAGTGGGGCTGAGGTCTCATATGTTTCAGAAACATCAGAAAACACGGGAGACCAAAGGCCATATGCACACAATGCACACAGGCTACATAATAAGACCTCTGCAGCTCACACGGCAAGGGCAAGAAGCATTGATTTTTACTGGAGAGGACATATCAGATTACAGGAATGCACACATTTAATTTTTATGAGACTGAAGGCTCACAGAAACAACAACAACAAAAATCCCACTTTGTGACACATTAATGTAGCCCGTAAGGTTACGTGAAACAAAGAGAAAAGCTTAATTGCGTTATCACACGCCCTTTGAAAATAAAATGTAATGCCCCAAGCCACTCTGACATTTTCTGTGACGCTTCCAGTCTCCAGACTAGAGAGATGCTGGACCCAGGTCACATCCCCAGACCCTCCTCTTTATATAAGTACACAGACATGGTATTACTCACCCCTTTCTGGTTTCTCTAAAGAGAGATTTTCATTTTCCAGGTAAATCCAAGAGTCACCAGTCCTCCATCTCTCAGCCCCAAACCAAGAAGAGCCAGTAAGCAAGGCAGAAATGTGGTTTCATACCAGAACATCTCCTTCCAGCCACATGTAATTTACAGCGGAGTGTTTGGTTCATCTGTCACATGAGAATTACACCACCTCACCACTTACCCTGAAAATAAATATGCGCTCCTCATTCAGGTAAATGAGATCGGTTCAGAAGTAAATCGACTCCACCACTAAAACTTGCCTTTTGCAAAGAAAATAAATGTTTGAAATTTTCTTCCTGATGAAGATGATGTAGCTGACACTTAAATTGAAGAGACTTACATGGCCCTCATTCATATTAAGGCCAGCCCAGGAGAAGCCAGAGGCCCCGGGAGCTAAAAACATCTGATAATAACTCCTTCTAAATCAACCGTTAGCTCTTATCAGTACGCAAAATCTCCGTGGCAAAAGTGGAGGGGAAGAGGTCAAAATGAGCATCTCTGCCGACAGTCATGCATCTGAATATAAAACATCTAAAAATTAAAAAATAAAAAAATAGCTTACAAAATGACACTGAATTTTTACTAGTCCACATGAAGCTTTTAATCTACCAACTATGAATGACCCATCATTTAAGCTTCACAATAGCCTTGTAAATTTGAGAAGATATCATTTTTCCCATTTATGGGTTGGGAAACTGAGGCAGCATGTAGTTACCCAGGTAACCAAAGACTCACAGTTGGTTCTAGATTGAGTCATGGTAAAGAAACCAGATGGTCTAGGTGATAATTCCAGCATTTGTTGACTCTCTCTGTTTCTAGAGGAATGACAACACATGGTTTCTACTCTTCAGTTCCTTAGGACCTAATTACAAAAATAAGACGCTCACCCACTAAATTAAACAGTGCCGTTGAGGAAAAAATCACCACTGTTCAATGTACATTCTTTTCACTATTTTCAGCTCACAGCCACATTAATTTTATGAACTTACAAATTGACAAAAAGATGCCTAAGAAGTTAACATGCAGTCATGTGTAAGTGATGAATCGCTAAATTCTACTCCTGAAAGCATTATTATACTATATGTTAACTAACTTGGATTTAAATAAAATTTAAAAATTAAAAAAATAATATTAACACAGTTGCAAACTTAAAACGACACAATGAAAGCCAGGGCCACTATTCAGAATACACCATTTGTTAAGTTATTGGTGCCCACATGACCCTCCTGCTGAATATTTAGGTAAACTTTAATACCTAGTCTTAGGTATAATCATTTACCAGTGACCAGATTATATGGCTCACATTGGAGGAAAAAGAAGCGAACGTGGTTTTAAAACCAACGGTTTCAAACATTTAGTTATTTTACTATTGAGTTACAATGACCTATGGAGATATAAAGTTTTATCATTTCTTTTTTTGAGGGTAGAAATCAAGCATTTTTTTTCTTTATCTCCCTAAAATTTTATAATTTCCTTGGCAGCCCCTTCTTCTGGGAACTCCAAAATTTCTACACACTTTCAACACACTTTCAAGTTTTTACATTTGGAGGAATTCACCTAGCACGGGGTAAGGTCAACGTCAAGAAGCTATGAAAATAACAGGCAACAAAATCTCCACAAATCCCGGGACCTGCGTGTCAAATTTCGGCGTATGATTAAAATTCTATAAAAAGGAGCGAAGAACTAATGATCTAGCAGTTATAATAATTAGCAATTATATTTTCGGAGTCTCTAAGAATAATTAATTAGAGCATACCTTTGAGGTATTATTACGTCCATTATAAAATGAGGCAGCAGCGGAGATGAAGGAGTTGCCTCTGGCCAAAGGCAGAACAAGAGAAAGGACTGTCAGATACCTGAAATTCCTGAGCCCCTAGGCCGTCCGATCACTAAGCCTGCGCCCTCCCAGCCGGCAGTGGGGAAGTTCATTCCTCACAGGGCATCAACAAACGACAAGAAGCTGTCTTTTTTTCTCTGTCAACTATTCCTCTCCACTAGAGCTATGGACCCCTTGGGTTCTCACATGAGGCTTTTTTTCAGACTGTGGTTTCCTTGGCAGGCTGCCACCTGAAAGTGTAGTTGAATAAAGTGGGATAAGGAGAAGTCTGGATCTTTTAAAATTTTTATTACAGTAGATGAAAGAGAGACATGGGCAGAAGAATATAAGGAAGATTGGGATAATTGAACCTGTAACAGGCAGAAGTGACATGACTCTGAAAGTAATGTGTTTACACATTTGCAAACTCATATATAAACTACTATATCAGGAGTTAAGACCCACAGGGGAAAAAAAATGCTGTTTTGAACCTTTTACCCTAAAAGCATATGGCTGGATGCTATGTTTGTGCCTCTAAGTTTTAAGGATAAAGGGTGCATATCCTTCCCCTATTAAAACGTGTAAATTTCAGCATCTTAAACATTAATACTCTGAAAGATAAATGCCCAAAGGCACAGACAGACATGAACAGGCAATTGACAAATTGCCTGCAAATAAATGGAAATAATGTTCAATGTTCCTTTTAATCAAATAAAAGTAAATTAAAATAATTTTTGCCTAATAAATTGGCAAATATTTCTTTTTTAATGACTATCCAAATCT
Organism: Panthera uncia; assembly: GCF_023721935.1. NCBI lineage: Eukaryota > Metazoa > Chordata > Mammalia > Carnivora > Felidae > Panthera > Panthera uncia. The sequence goes on along the minus strand of NC_064816.1, from coordinate 115,342,900 downwards.
TGGTTAAAGGTCAAGTTTGATAGGCTCTCTGCATAGTCTTGATGATGATGAGGCGATTGGGACAAGCTTTGAAAGCAATTTAATAGGATGTATCAAAAGCCACTTGTTGGAATAATTCCCCTGGAAAAATGAGAGATGCAGACAAAGGTTTGTGTGTGGGAAGGTTCACCACAATATTATTTATTTCCAGGGAAAATTTCAAAACAGACTGCATCTAATCATAAGCAGAATAGCTTAAGTAAATTAAAACAAAGAGAAGATTATACCATCATTAAAATCATATTTTCAAAAAATAAATCATGACTTCGGGGAAATGTTCACAAAATAAGTTAAACAGAAAAAAATCCAAACACAAATCTGCAAATACTCTATGAATTATAACTAGACGATATGGATGGATAAAGACATAGATTACACAAAGACTATACATCAAATCACCAACAGTGATTATCTTTGGTTAGAATTTCCGTCTTTATATGCTTCTGTATTTTCTACGAGTTTTAAAGATGAGGAAACAATAAAGTTCTCTTTAAAATTTTTAAAAAGAAAAGTAAGGGAATCCTTAAACGAGATATAATTAACATTTTCTTAAACATGTTTGTGCAAGCCTGCTAAAATTCATCTTGACTCAGAAAGGAACATACCAGCAAGGAGATTTTAGGACTGGTTGATTCCCCAGGTTAAAACTCTGGAACCTTCCCTTCCTAGCTACTCTTTCAGGAAAAATAGATTCTCCTGTGTTCCTCTCTGGGGTGTTTTTCTCGCAAGGTCAGCTTTCAGGGGGAATTTAGAGGAAAGAGAAGCTACCAAGACCACTATTTTAAATGGTGTGCTCTAATATTAAAATCCTAGAAGACACTGCCAAGTTGCCTGGGTGCTTGCTGGCTTAGAAAAGAGCCATAGGACTGCATAGAGGCAACAGCCATAAATGACACAACAGAAAAATGATGGCTGCTTGTTTGAGAAAATATGCACAGAATATGCCAAAGACTCCTACACTGGATGTTTTTCTGAATGAATTTAAGTCCTGTCGCATGAACTAACGTAATACCAGGAATCCCTATGCTTTGAGGACCTCATTCCAAATGCATCCACCACACTGCCTTTGCCATTGGCTGGTAGAAATACACAAGTCTTCAACTCCATTAAACACATTACATAATTATAACATCCTTTCACAAAGTTTCGGTGTTTGTTTCATCTTTGCCCAAGCACCGTTTTAGCTAACAGATTTCAGAATATCTCTCCCCAAAACAACTAGATGCAGTAACTTGGAATTAGAATCACTAAAAAAAATAATAATAACTCATCACTGTTTGTAGTCACGTAAACTGTGCAATGACTCTCCCTCCACTGCATTTAGATGAAATTGAAACCCCTAACCTGGCTCGCCACACCTCACGTCCAATGTCATCGCATAGCATTTGCCCCCTTGCCCGCTACACTTGGGCTACACTGATCTTTTTTCCTTTTTCTCAACCATGGCAAGCTTATTCCCATAACACTAGGTTTCCTCTATACCTGTAATGTCCTCCCCCTTAATCTCCAAATGATGGAATCAGCTTTGTTTTCCAAGTGTAGGTTAAGGGTAATCAAGTGAATGGATGAGATACCAATCCTGTGAAATGACGAATTTAAATTAACGTATATTTAATCTAGTACTCTTGCTTAGGAAAGACTGATCTTGGTTTACCACCAATATTTGGAAAGTGCCTTTCAAATGCTTTCCTGAAAAACTGAGAGGTTCTAAATATCCAAGCCTGAGCCAGTGCCAAAAGCAAAAGAACGAACCAGGATTCTTTATTGGTTACAAGTCAAAATCTAGAAGGCTCTAACATCACCTTCCCTTGTCTGCCCTAACTATTGTTTCTTAGGGGGATGGTGGTGCTTTTTTCCTCTATGTCTTTCATTTCAAATGGTGTAACATTATCAATGCCATAAATACAGCATTAACTCAAAGTGTCATTTACAAGTACTGTGGAGGAGGCAGTCTCTGACATGTCCCCTAATGATCCCAGTCTTCTAATATACACGTGTGTAATCTCCTCTCCTGAGTCCAGGCTGGGCCTAGTGATTTGCTTCTAATGAACAGAATATGGCAAATGTGATGGGATGCCACTTCTGAGATAAGATTAGAAAAAAAGGCTGTCATTTCTCACTTTCTCCCTCTTAGAACCCTTGCTTACTCTTGGCCAGATAAACAGCCAACAGCCATGTAATGAGCTTGGTGTGGAACTTCTGAGGCCTGCAAGAGCCATGTGAGTTTAGAAACAGATCTTCTCTGAGATGAGGCTCAACATGACTGTGGCTCTGGCCAACATCTTGATTATAGCCTTGAGAGAAACTCTGAGCCAGGAGACCCAGCTAAGGAATAACCAGATTCCTGACCCATAGAAACTCTGAGTTAATAAATATATGCTGAGGAGGGGCCCCAATTTGTTACACAGAAATAGCTAACTAACACAACTGTTTATAACCCAAACTACATACCTCACATCTTCTTTCTTTTTGTTAGGACTATAGTGAAAGAAAATTGTAGCTCCCTAAATTATAAGAATAAAATCTTAGGTTGTGTAGGGTTGGAGGATATTCAAAACTAGAAATAATTAATCAGGATTTAGTCCCAGAGGAAATAATAACTATATTCGGGACATCGATCATAACAGCCATTCATAGTTTACATACCATTTTTAAATCTAATCGTGTTTTCACATTCATGGCCATTTACTCCTCTCGCAAAGGCTATGAAGAAAGTGTTATTACAATCTCCATCTTACAGAGGAGGGAACTGAGATTCAGAGGATTTTATGACCTCCACGAAGGCAAAGACCTCTCTCTCTTGTTCACCATGCTTCCCCAGAGCCTCACTCCATATAGATAATAGGAAACACTGCAAATCTTCAACACATATTTGTTGAGCAAATGCTTCACAATGTTATCTCTACAGATGGTGACCTTGTTTCAATGACATACACATCAATTAATTAATTTCTTTTTTTTTTAATTTTTTAATGCTTATTTTTATTTTTGAGAGACACAGCATGAGCAGGGGAGGGGCAGAGAGAAGAGGGGGACACAGAATCCGAAGCAGGCTCCAGGCTCTGAGCTGTCGGCACTGAGCCTGATGCAAGGCTCAAACTCACCAGCCATGAGATCATGACCTGAGGCAAAGTCGGACACTTAACTGACTGAACCACCCAGACATCCCTCAATCAATTTCTATATAGACCAGTGTAACACACATATGTATTTATGGAACCGGTATATGTGTTTCTCAAACAACATGAGCACCTTTTCTCAAAGACAGTAAAGAGATCATTCTCTAATTTAATCCTGTTTTCCATACAGTTCTACACTGTCAAAGACAAAGACCTAGAGCTCTTTTATGACCAAACAACCCTTTCTCAGGAAATCAAATCTCTGCTCTCACATATCATTTCCTATAATCTTCCCAAGCAGGCTGGAGACAACAGACCTTTTCTAAGTCATCAAAGGAGGTCATCAGCCAGCTCAGATCCTCTCATCCCCCACCACATTCCCACCCCTCCCCTGCCACCCTTGTCTGCCCCCACCCCATAAACATGGCAATGCACATGGCAAGTAGGAATAGGTCTTGTCAAAGGTCAGTATAAAATAACCTCAGGCAATGTTAGATACAGGTGTCCACAGAAATGCAACAGAGCTGCTGACAGGGAAACGGGAGGTAGAGGGATTTTGATTAGGAAGTTTATATAAGCCTTAAATTCCTCTTCTTTTGAAAGTTTCACAGGCCACCGATCATTCAATCTAACCACAGCCTACTCCTTCCTATTATCTACTAAGTGTTTTCACACACACACACACACACACACACACTCACACACGCACGCATCCCAAAAAACAAACAAACAAACAAAAAAACAGGGAGCCATTAAATAACCAATTAGCTATGTTTTAAGAAGATAAGAAAATCATTAGGTGTGATTACTCATGAAATTGTATGTTTACAAATAGAGGAACTACAATATATCATGTATAAAGTAATAAATTAATAACAGACATCCATTCATTCAGCAAATATCGAAGAAGTGTCTGCTATGTGCCAGGGCTAGATGTTGGGAAAATGGTAATAAACTAAACATGCATGAGAAGAATCCAGATTCTAGTGGGACATAATGGATTTCCCAATTTAAAAAAATTAAAAATCACTTACAGAAATACAAATCTGAAAATTGATAAATGCTAGGAAGGAAAGGTTCAGGGTAGCAGGAATATTTACAAGGGAACCCTAATATAGATTAGGGAGCCAAGGAAAAGCAACTGTCATCTTGGCAGGAACGGTCTAGGCAAAAGGACAGCATATGCAAAGGCCCTGTAGCTGAGAAGGGCTTAGTGCTTTCGAGGATCTGAAACTCCAGGGTGGTTGGGGTCCCCTGAGTAAGGGGCTGTGCGCTGTGAGATGAGGCGGGCCTATCTGATGCCAAGACTGTGCTCCTGACTCTAGAGCTGTAGCCCAACCTCCTTCCCGGAACACCAGACTCCACATCCCGTATTACTGGAGATCTCACACATAACAGGTTCCCTGTTGAGTTCCACTTCTCACCACCAAACCTGTTCCACAGGCCATCTTCCCCATCTCAGCTGATGCAACTCCATCCTCCCAATGCCTCAGGTCAAGAATTTTAGCATCCTCCCTGATATCTCCCTGACCCCCACCCCCAATCTGTCAGCAAGCCCTTTCAGCTTTACCTCCAAACTAAGCCAAATGCCTTCTCAGCGCCCACGATCATCTAGTCCAAGCTGCCATGGTCTCTTGCCTCCTAACACGTCTCTGCTGCCACCCTACCCTCTACAAGTCCACTCTTCAGCTACAGAGGAGGTCTTTAGAAGTGATGGATTCTCTTCTCAAAACTCCCCGGTGGCTTCCTTTGTCGCTAAGATTAGCATCCAATGTTCACAGCATGGTCTGCAAGCCCACCCATCACATCCCACTCCTTCCTCACCATCTTCGTGTCTGCATCCTTCCTTGCAGCCCCTGGAACACACCAGGCCCCTTGCACGAGCAGATCCCTTTGCCTGCAAAGCACCTTCTCTGGACCTCTGCAGGAAGGACCCCTCCCTCCAGCCTCTCTACTCACATGTCACCTTCTCAGAAAGGCCTTCCCTGACTACCCCACCTGAAGGAGAAAAGAGCACAGAGTACCACCCACCCAGTCTAATCTTTCCTTTTAGCACTTGCTACTACTACATAATGCATTATATATTTACCTACTTGTATAGACATTTTGTCTGTTGGAAGAGTTCTAGCTAAAGAGAGCAAAGGCACACTTTTAACGATGCACTTCGTTGGGCTACCACATGGTCATCTCCAGAAGTCTTTTTGTAATAAAATGACAAATTCCCAGGAAATAGGTTCACATCTTACCAAGATTTGAGAAGCAAGAGAAGAAGAGAGAATGTGGCTAGGCGGAGGGACAAGAAGGGCAGTGTTTGTGGAAGACAGATCAGTGTCTGGGGAGGAGGGAAGGCTTGAGTTCCTGTGACAGGCACTGCAGTGGAACAGAATGTGCTAAGAGGAAGAGGGGCAGAAATAAGAGGGATAGAAGTGAGGGTGAGGGTGTCCAAGACCAGCTTCAGCTCCGACACATTTTTGTCCAAACTCAAGCCTAAAGGAAGGGTTTTTTTTCAGCCAGCATAAGACGAAGGAGATTAAGGTCTTCAGAGTATATATTTCTCTTGCCAAAAGACTCGGCATATGTGTTTTTTTGGTAATAATAATAAAAAATCCACAACAAACTTAAATGTCAAACAATAGGGGATGGTTAAGAAATTATGGTATAGCAACGCAATGGAATATGACACATAATCATCGTTTTGAAAACTATGTAGCAATATGAAGGAATGCCTGTGGTATAGTTTTAAGTGAAGGAAGCAGCATTTTAAAACGTGTCTATGTTCTGATTAAAACTATTTAAAAATTGTTATCTGGACCAGGTATGGAAAGGAATGTAAAAATGAAAAACCAATGATTCCTTAGGGTTGCGACATTCTCTGTGATTTACTCATCTCACTCCATGTTGGAAGTTCTGAAATATTATGACAACAGTTTTTTATGCTGTAGGGACATCTATCCATATACCTAAAGAAGCTCCCTAGGCTGGTCTTCCCAGGAACACTCACCTCACCAGACATCATATATCTCCCTCTGGGGCACCTGGGTGGCTCAGTTGGTTGAATATCCGCCTCTTGATTTGTGTTCATCTCACGTGAGATCAAGCTCCACCTTGGGCTCCATGCCGGGCTTGGAGTCTGCTTAAGATTCTCTTTACCCCTCCCTCTTCCCCTCCCCTGCTTGTGCTCTCTCTGTCTCTCTCTCTGTGCATCAAAACAACAACAACAACAACAACAACAACAACAACAAACAAATATCTCCCTCTGGTCATAGGAAATTCGCAAAAGAGAACAATATTCTAGTATCCCTATAATGAATTCACTCAAGATTAATTACCTACTCTGTGTAAGGACTATATGCTAGGTTCAATGAGGGAAATCAAAACTGATTAAGAGTCAATTCTTGCTGTTATGGAGCTTATAAGCCAAGAGAAGGAATCTATGACAAATATGAAAATAACTATAATAGAAGATTTTTTTAATCATAAGAAACATTTTAAGAAAATACTATGGAACTGATTATGCATTTACTTTTTATTTGGGGAGATCAGGAGATGAGTATTTGCATAGGCAACAGGTGAGGTGTTGCAGGGAAGGGGTGTGCTGGATAAGTACGGATGTCCCAGGGAAGGGGAGAGTCTCAACAAGGCAGAGAGGCACTTAACACAAATGAGAGTTTATTATGGATCTGGTTTTAATATGGGGTATACATATAGGGATGCTGGCTGGGGTTGGCCTGGCAGGCGGGGACAGGTAAAACAGAAGGTGAAGGCTCTTGAGCAGAGAAATGACACATTCAGAGCCATAGGGTAGAAAGATTTATTTCATAGTCACAATGGAAAGAGTCTGAGCTCAGGGACGAGATAAAACAGTTCTAAACCCCAATTCCTCCATTTATAGGTCACATTTCCTTTATCATGTTGATTGGTTTGTCCCTTAGCCTCTGAGCCTCACTTTCCTTATCTATAAAAAGGGGTAAGTCCGGCTCCTGGGTAGCTTTGTTATGAAGGCTGACATAGTAGGTGAAAACAGCAGGCTCAATAAAGACTCGATAAATAATTCTGTTCCCCTTAATTCTCGGTTCCGAGAAGGAAGTGAATGAGAAAGAGACAGGCAGAACAACAAAAATCACAGGGCATTGTTCAATGGGGTCTGGAAGACTTGGCAATGACATGTTTGCGATGGCCAAGGGAAAAGGAGAAGTCAGCAATTGTCATGAAGGTTCAAGCTGAGGACCCAGAGGACAACAGTGGCCTCTGCTGAAATGGATGTGTCAGAAGAAGAAATGCGACGAAGATTAGTTCCTGTTGGAACAATCAGAAATTTAAGGAGCAGGAGCAGTCCATCTAGGAGGAAATGGCCAGGGTGAACCTAGAAATTAGGGCTCCTGGCCCAGAAGAGAGGTATGGGCTGGAGACACATGGAGTATGCTGTAAGATTTTCAGTCGTTGACCATTCCTACTTCGAAGATCTGCAATGCTCCTATCAACCTTTCTCCACTGCTCCTCTTGGTATGTTCATCCCAAATATGTAGAGAAGTTATTAGATCAAAATATTCTATTTGGCATATAACCTAATTAAATTTAGCATCCTATATTTTTCTCTATGATGTGTTACATTTTTTAACAGCTTTCTTGACATACAATTTCTATACCACGTAATTCACCAGCTTAAAGTGTACAATTCCAATAGCCTGAGAATATTCACAGATTTGTGCAAAAAGCACCACAGTCAATTTTAAAACATTTTCATCATCTCAGGAAGAAACCACACATCCCTTAGTGGTTCCCAAGTCCCCAGCCCCACCTTCAGCCCTAGCAACCACTAATCTACCTTCTCCCTCCCTGGATTTGGCTATTCTGGACCTTTCATATATGTGGAATCATACAATATGCAGTCCTTTCTGTCCGACACTTTTTCTTAGCATAATGTTTTTACGGTTCATGAATGCTGTAGCAAAGGTCAGTATTTCTTTTTATAAACATAATTTGCCAATATACGCATAGACCAACTTATTTATTCATTCATCAGTTGATGGACTTTGGGTTATTTCCATATTCTGGCTATTGTGAATAGCACTGCTATGAACATTCATGTACAAGTTATTGTATGGACATATATTTTCATTTCTCTTAGGTGTAGACCTAGGAATGGAATTGCTAGGTCACAGGCTTATATTTAACTTTTTAAGGAGCTGCCAAATTGTTTTCCAAAGTGGCTATGCCATTAGACGATCCCACCAACAATGTATGGAAGTTCCAACTTCTCCACTTCCTAATCAAAACTTGTTATTGTGTGTCTTTTTTATTATAGTTATCCTGCAGAGTAGGAAGAGGCAACTCACTAGGGTCTTGATTTGCATTTTCTAGTAACTACTGATGTTGAACATCCCTTTTGTATGCTTATTGGTCATCTGCATATCTTCTTTGTAGAACGGCTAATTCAGACCCTTTGCCCATTTTAACTGGATTGTTATTTATTATGACATATTTTTAAAACACAGAATTTGTCTTTTGTGCTTTCACTGCGTAAAACAGAGGTAGCACATAGGCATAAATTATTCATCAACAACTATAAAAGCTTAATTTTTTTTTGCCCTGATAGAAACATCTATGTTCAACCTGTGGTGTGTGTGTGTGTGTATGTGTGTGTGTGTGTGTGTGTGTGTGTCTGTGTGTGTGTCTGTGTGTGTGTTGTGTATGGGAACTGGTGGCTATTGTTCTTATAAGTAAATATTACCACATCAAAACAGTGATTGTTAAACCTGTCAGGGTGACAAACTAATTATATTTAATTCTTTGTTTTCAGTGTTAAAACTTGGTGTTGCTCTTTCACAAGCTGGGAAGACAAATTCAAGGCCAAACGAAGGACAATGCCTGTATTAGAGAATTCAGTAATCGGGGCAATATGTATATATCTATTTCAAAGCATAGCCTTGTTTTGCTGGCTTTGTCCATACCTGGTAATGTATGTACCCTCAACTCTAAAGACTTGTTCCAAGCTTTTCTGGGGACCCATCAGACGTTTATGCTTAACATGTGCTAAAAAATGTCTAGTTATGAGCCATGTCACTCCAAAGCTACCGGCTCCCGTAGGGTCCCACTACTACCTGCCCTGGGTGCTGCCTTCTTGATAGGTTTACCTACTATTACAAGTTGAACTGTGCTCCCCCCAAATCTCCAGTACCCTGAAATGTGATCTTATTTGGAAATAAACTCTTTACAGAGGTAATCAAGTTAAAATGAGGTCCTTAGAGTGGGCCCTAATCCAATAGGACTGGTGTCCTTATAAAAAGGAGAAATTCACACACAGAGACAGAAGGGCACAGGAGGAAGATGATGTGAAGAGATCCAAAAAAGAACACATCCATCTATGAGCGGAACTGAGACACTTCGAAACATTTCCCCTCACAGCCCTCAAAAGGAACCAACCCTACTGACACCGTGACTTTGGAATTCTCGAAAATAAATTTCTGAAAGCCACTCGGTCTGTGGTGCTTTGTTAACAGCGGCCGTAGGAAACGAACATGTGTAGCTGTGCACTGGAGCCTGCTGGGGCCTCAGCTGTGGTTGCTTTGGGAGGTGGCTGCCTTTCTCTTCGGAGAGGCTACTCTCTGATATAAATTATCAAAACTGCACTGCCTATAACCCAATGACCAACTGTGCTACTGTTTGTAGTTACAGTTGCTCTTGGAATGTCTAGTCACAGCTATTTTCTGCTCTCCATCAAGGACTCGGACTCAAGTCCAAGGCAGAAACCCTCCAGTCCTCTGCTGCCACAAAGGACAATCCAGGCTTCCATACCATGTCAATCTTATCCCGCCAGGCTCCCTCTCTCCTTAGGATGAGTAGGGACTCTTCCCTCCCCTCATCTTCCAGAAATCAATCCCCTAGTCATATTGATCCTTTCTCTTCAATGGTTTTTAAATCTGGCACCATTGTAGCTAAGCCACCATCGCCTCTTGCCTGGACAACCACACTAGCCCCCTGACTGGGCTTCTTGCCTCCAGGCTTGCATGCTCACAATACTCTATCGCAGAGACCTTTTTGGTGTCTGTCCTACGGGTAAGTTCCGGGAAGAGAGGGACTCTGTCTGGTTTTGATCACGTATCCCCAGTTCTCGGTAAATATCTAATAAAGGAAGGGTAAAATGGAAAGAGAGAGGAAGGAAGGAAGCCAGGGACGGAGGGAGGGAAGTGTGGGCTTATACGCCCTTACATAAACTACAAGTCTATCTCTTTTCATTCGAGCAGATCCTTGCACTGAGAAAGGCAACCAAGTCAATACAGAGACCTTCAAATAATCCCAAATGGTGTGGTTTTCAAATGAAATGACACGGCTTTCTATACATAGGGCCCATCAAGATGCAAGCCAGTCTCCAAAAAAAAAAAAAAAAAAAAAAAGGCATTTAGGGCTATGTGACTAGCTGTTGTCTTCCCTGGATTATCCTATGTATTAGAATCACATTACACACGTGTCACCTTGCTGCATCGATCAGAAACACACGAGTCCTCTTTAAATTTTTGCTCTTCCCACTGAGGCACTAAAGCTGCTACACCTAACTTTGAATAAGTGGTCCACGCGTTCTATTTCTCCATCTGGAGAATGGGTACATGCAAACCCTATCCCTCCCCCCTTTTTTTTTAATTGTGTTAAAGTACACACAACAAAGAATTTACTATTAACTATTTTTAAGTGTATCATTCCATAGTGGCAGTAACACTTACACTGTTATGCAACCAATCCCCAGAATCCCCTATTTTTTTGAAACAAACATTAAATAACTAAAAACCATGGAAAGGAACATAAGGCTTCCTACATAGACCCTCCTAAAATATCTGCTAAATGTTAATAAAAGATACAGCATCCCATGTGCAACCTTCCTTTTAAAGATACTGTAGTTGTTGTGCTTTACGGGGGGGAAAAAGGCACATTTCCTCGAAAGAGTAAAAATGACCCTTGGGTTAAAGGGTTAACCTGTCTGTCTTAAGGATGTCCCTTCCAAAGGGCATGTCAAATAATGACATGCAGTTTTTGTCTCCCTGATTTCTGTGAGTGCTTCTAAGGCACATGAAAAAACAAAACAAACAAACAAAAAAAGGTACATCTTTGCCAGTGCTGCCTCCATTCAATGAGCAGACATCACTGTTTTGTTTTGTTTTGTTAATGTTTTGAATGATTGGGAGATTAGCATGGGTATTTAACAAAAAGCGCAATTTCAAATTACATGCTTCTTCATGGTGCCAAAACTCTGTGCACCGTCATCTGCGATGACGTCCACCAGCACGGCATTAAGAATGGTGGTCGTTAGTCATCTGGCTTTGCAAAAGCTGGAAGATGAAATTGTAAACAGCGTGTGCTGGGACAGGCCATATTAGAAAAGAGGAGTGTCTTAAATATGGTTTCAATTTTTTTTTTTTTTAACCTCGCAATACCTTTTAATCAACAATGCGTGTGTCTAGATCAATGTGACCAATAGATACTTGCTCAAAAGAGGAACAATTTATCCATGGGCATCCCAAGAAAGACGATAATCACCTCCTGGTCCGCCCTGGCAGAGGTTTTTATTTACATACAAGCTTGACCACCATAACCACATATATGTGTGGATATTAGAGTTGTTTTCACGTTAGTAGAATGCCTAGAAAAAGATCCAAAATAACCCCTCCCTGGCACTAGTCACAGATTGCACTATTAATCACGGATGTATTTCATGCATGAAAGACCTAGAGGTGCAGACAGAAACTGCACATGGTTAAGTCCAACCCCAGTCATTACTGGGAGAAAACAAATGCCAAATACCCAAAAGCAGATGACTCAGGCCAAGTGTGAAGACAGTACACTGGTAAAACAAGAGCTAAAATGTTTTACTCAAGATAATTCAGGAGCTATCTGTCTTGCTTAGTGAATGAATACCCAAAACCCTTTACTTTCAAACCCCAAAAGAGTTGAACAACTCACATCTTTAATCTCACCGTCCTTCCACAAAGTCCTCAAAAGTCAATCACAAATTAGCCTTAGAGAAAGTTTCCCTAGATACCACTAAAAACACGGGTTTGTAACAGAGGTCTCCGTGCAACTTTCAGAATAGGTCTCCTGTGAAGAGGCTGATATACCCAAATGTATTTGTTAATCAGTCCAGGTACACGCAGCCTGGAGCTGGGAAGCAAAAGTTATTAGCAGAGAAATCATTTAAGTACAAGTAACGCATGCAAAAGCATCAGGAAAAAAAAATAAAGTTATTTGTAAACTCAAAGACAAATGTAATCATACACACAATTGGCAAGTCGCCACCTGGAAACCACCCAGAACAGTGCTTATCTTTAGGTACTAATAAATGGGAGTGCTTGCCTCACCCCCTTCTAATGAATGAACACGATGCCCCGCCTTGTCGATCCTTCAGTTTCTTCTAATGAAAGGAGGGTAAAATTTTCCTGATGAATGACCTGACAGAAAACACAAATATTATCATCACAAAATGTAGAGGAAACGCGCCAGTTTGTACCAAAAATGGTTGTAAGTCGTGTTTAAAAAGCACGTGGCCACATAGACACGTACTTGGAAACACACTGCTATGCAGGGGATAAGGAGAGAGGTTTGGGGTGGAATGACTCACGAATTCGGGAATGCAGAGATTTTCAGCAGCACCAAGTCACAAGAGACCGTCCCTGAGATCTCTCCTCCCCTCCACAAACAATACTCATTGTTGACTTGGAAAGAAGATGGGTGAGGAGTGTGGAAATCATTGTTTTTAATTTTGGGTTCTTTGCGTCCCTTAGTGAATGCACAAACTGACACGCCGTTAAACATTTATCAAAAGAGAACACGCTGATGTGCCTTGGGAAATACTGATTCTTCTAATACTTTAAAGGATGGCAACTAGAAAGAACTGTTACTAACTTCTTGACGTGAGCAAAGGGCAAGTTTGGTCTCTGCAATGACACAAAGCTTATTTAAAAGCTTAGAGGAAAACACAAGGGGACCCAGCTGCCTCAAACGAAGTAAGATTCTCCCTCCAGAAAGAGCTAAAGGAGAGTAGTAACTGAGACAAAGAAGTAAGTTAGCAAAACCACTGAAATGCGGTGATCTTGGCCTTCTCCAAAATGGAGGATTTCTAAGAGGCTGCATACAAACCCAATCGTAATATTTTGGGGAAAGATAACCATTTAAGATATTTGAAACTCATACAAAACTGAGTTCATCTGTGGCTCAAAGAATCCTCTTCTAAATTATTCAATCTGTACGTTTTAATGTGTTTATTTTTGAGAGAGAGAGAGACAGAGACAGAGACAGAGCATGAGTGGGGGAGGGGGAGAGAGAGACAGAGACAGACAGAGACACAGAATCCAAAACAGGCTCCGGGCTCTGAGCTGTCAGCGCAGAGCCCGATGCAGGGTTCAAACTCAGGAGCTGTGAGACCACGACCTGAGCCGAAGTCGGACGCCCAACTGACTGAGCCAGCCAGGCGCCCCTGGACGTTTTAATTTTTATTGATTGTATCTCCTTAAATATGTTTTGTCGCGTGCCTACAACAACTACTGGTTAATCTCAAACTCTGAATGCTTTACTGCAGTCCCTTTCCGTCAATAGATCATAGAATATGAGAACAAAAGACACCGCGGAGATCAGATAGAATTGCAGGTCCCAAACCTGGCCACACTTTAGAAACCACTTTGGGAGCTTTTAAAAAATACAAAGGCCCAGCCCCCCCCCCCCCCCCAAACCAAATCAAATCAGAATCGGGGGTGGGGAATAGGTATCGGCATTTTTTTTTTATAAACTCCACGGGTGGTTCTGTTGGGTTGCCAGATGAAGAACCATTGAAGCAGAGTCCAGATTCGCATTGCCTGACACCATTGTCACTTGATGACATGTGCCTGCAGAGCACTTGAACTGTGACTGGTCTGAACTGAGAGGTGTGACCAATAACCAGATTTCAAAGATTCAGTACCAGTAGCAACAACAAAAGCGCAAAATATCTCATCGACATTTTCATATTGATTATGCGCTGAAATGATAATATCTCAGATACACTGGATCAAATTAAATGTTATTAAAAAATTAACTGTTTCTTGGGGCGCCTGGGTGGCTCAGTCGGTTAAAGGGCCAACTCTTTGGTATCAGCTCAGGTCGTGATATCGCAGTGGTGAGCTCTAGCCAGAGTAGGGCTCTGTGCTCAGCGTGGAGCCTGCTTAGCTCTGCCCCCACCCCTGCCCCCCACCCAACCTCCCCTGCGCACGTGTGTGTGCACTCTCTCTCAAAATATATAAATGAATTTTTAAAAATGTCCTGTTTCTTTCTGCCTCTTTAATGTGGCTACTAGAACATTTTAATTACATAGGTGGCTTGTATTTATGGTTCCCACTGTTGGACAGAGCTGGTCAAAACTAATACTCTTTTCTCACAAACAGAGAAACTGAGGCAGAGAAGCATAATGAATTGAAGGCAGCACTTAGGGGATTCCCTCTTCCAGTGTCAGGCTTTTCCTGTTGCCATAAACCATACTGTTTGGCAGAGTTATGGCAGGGCCTTTGAGCCATCCATCAGATTTCAAATCTTTCTCGCTTTTGTCTTGCTAATTATTTCTTCTAAGATTTGATATTAAAATCTACTTCCCTTATGGAAAAATGTTCCCTCTCCCATTCTACACACTTGTGACCTGGTATTGCAGGGTTACTCTGAAAGCAGAGTCACCAGAATGGATACTTAAAAATAAATCTAGAAAAACATTAGCATAAGAAAAATGCAGAGAATGGACCATTAAGGCTTTTAAGATGTAGATAGTTGAGCCCTAGCTTGGGAAGGTCTTACCATTACCATGTGGTAGTTTAATAAATAACCGGCATTCTGAAAGCCATCTTCAACACAGCCGTCAGTCCCTGCTCAAAACTGAGCAGTCTGAGAATTGAGCATATTGTCTTTCCTCCCAGAAGGCAGTGTTTTTCTGGACAAGGCTGTCATTGCAGGAAGGCAAATCAGGCTGTTCATAATGGTATGCCACAGCATGCCTAGGTACCCTGGTGGAAACAGATTTGATCCTCAATGCCTTCTATCCTCTGGTGCACAGATCAGTACCTGGTCATTCAGAGGCCAAACAGCGTCGTTGCTTACTTAAGAGAAGAAGATCTTGTTTTGATAAAGTGATAGGCCCCTACCAGGCCTGGCAAATGGAGCTAAATGTATTTCTTCTTATAATCAGCTAATTCAAGCAAAAACAAAGATGTTTTTTGTTGCATGTGGTTTTCCCCCTTGGGAAGCCAGCAGAGAGAATTGCATAAAATTGGCTGAAAAGTGTTGTATTTGAGGAATCATGCAACACAGGGGCTCCTCAGTGTAATAAAAGAATAAAAGAGACCTGAATTCTGATATAAAGTGTTCATGCAAAGAGCTGGAAAGGAAACCTACAGGTCAAGCCAAATAACACATACAGTAGATGCATTCAAGATTTCTATTGAGATATTCTTGTTCCCCATCCTAAATACAGCATAACCTAAATGTCATCTTAAATCAGATGTGTGGTGCTCTGGAGCCCCCTATGTTGCATGCGTGATTTCTATTAGCTGTGATTAGTCAAGTTTTGCCAGTGAAACCTCAAAGAGCATACTTCTAGACGCAACTCACTTCTGATGTAATATTCACCTCCAAATACTCTCGTATAGACCAACCTGGAAAGATAATATACTAGAGAGAGGTTCTGGGCAAAAGTACATCTGCCAGAATGAAAATAGCACTCGTTGCTCTATTCGACAGAAAGAAAGATTATTTAACTTTAAATAATTGCTCGGATCCCTTCTTCAAAGGTGATAAAGAAAAAAAGGAAGTGACAAAAGTGACTGCCTTATTCTAAAATGGTCTTTTAGACCATCTTTAAGTTCTGCCTGGTTTTTAGTCTCAAATCAAATCGGGAGGGTATAGTTTAACAGGGCATGTCTAATAATAACGGTGAAATGAGAAGAATGGTTTTTCAAATAAGGAGTCAATGTGAAAAAAAAATTAACGTTACAGATCTAGCAGAATAAACAGAATAGAAACTACAGTTTTTACAGTCAGGGCATTCATTCAAAATATCTGATAAAAAAAAAAAAAGTTGTCTTTGAAAGGTTACGGATCAAAAGGCTTAAAAAGAGCACAGTATCCAAAGCCATAGGTAATGTTTCATTCATGACCAGGGTATTTATGGCGGCCTGGCTCATGGAAAGAGAACTCGGCCCGGAGGCAGGGACTCCGCTTGTAGGCTCGGTTTGGTACTCTCTAGCTCTGGGCTTCGGTGAGCCCAGGGACCAGGCCTTAGGTTCTCCCCCGAGGAGTGATGAGGTTGGTCTGTCAGTGAGAAGGCCTCCCCAGCTCCAGCTCTCTATATGCCACAACAAGCCTTTCTATCTCACCATCAGCATCCTTGGTCCAGAAGGCATTCTTACTCTCCAAGGTTAGTTCAAGCCAAATGCCAACATGGAAGTTTCAATCCTGGTTCATTTTTGGGTGGAGATTAGAAATGTAAACCTTGAAGAAAGAGAAGGAAGCAACTACACTATGTGTTTTTAAAGTGTTAAGTTGATTCTGATCAATTTCTCAGAACACCGAAAGAAGCAACAGTGTGAGCTTCAAGGAAAGAAACACAAGAATGCCAAAACAACATGCATTCAGACATTTATCCAAACTTTCTAAATTTTATTTTGAAGGTCCCAGAGTCTCAAGGTGAGCTTCAAAAATTTTACTCTTGTTTCTGGCGTACTGTTATCACTACCTGAAAATTTATAAAAGCCCTCTCTCTGTTTCTCTTATGTTAAATCCATGATTTGTGATTCCCAACAATGGAATACTAATGGATCCTCAAAATCACGAATTGCCGATCTTTTCCTAATTACAAAGTGCAAGAACTTTTTAGGGAAAACATTAAACATGATGTCATTTTTAAAGTGTCAGGGTTTCTATTTAAATCAATGTCACAAAACAGATAGCTTATTTAGTTTACAAATAGCGATACACAAAAGTTCTTTAAGTCTGCTTAGCATATCCAAAAGTGCTTCTTTCTTACACTTAAATGTTTAAGGCTATTGCCTCCCAGTTTATTACCTTATCTCAACTGCATAATGTTCTTAAATAGCATTCAGAGAGATAGTACTAGATTTAAATTTTTAAACACTAATTTATAAAAAGCATTGGTAGATTCCCATAATACAGCTGGTAGTCAAACTGGACAAGATAATGAATTGACTGAGATCATTGTTCCATCTTCATCCAAGAAAGCTGCCTCTAAAAAAAGATCTTAAATTGCTGTAGAAATCCAATTTGTAAGAAGCAAAAGAAGCGTATAGATGGGAAACACCAGCCATGATCACATTAATTTTGTGACTAACAGCACTGCTTTGAAGTGAAGAAGGAAAAAAAAAGATGACAAACATAATAAGTCCACTCAGATCCCCAATTTTAATCTAACCACGCAAGCAGAAGAAAACCGACTACAAAGTTCACGTCTTGAGGATACAGCAAACATCACCTTCCCACAGAACAATTTTCAGCTTAATAAGAAATTAACTCCAATGCTAAGGAAATACTATAGGACAGTGATGTACCGTTGCTAAAAGGCAAATTAGTAAGAAATCAGGAGACCAGGGACTTGACATTGGTACAAATAGCAAGGAAAGTCCATGATTAATTGGTTTTGAATCTGCAGGTGTGGGAACCTGACAGTTAGTTGTATGAAAATCTTCAATCTACTGTAATTGAAAAGCTATACAGGAAAAGTCTCTCTGGCAAACTACCATTCAATTAACCTCCTATTCAAATAAAAGCTGCAGTGTCACAGAGGAGTTTCCATGCTTTTATGGGAACGTTCTAATAAACTCTCTACTTATGTAGAAACTATATAGGGTCACAACTGACTTTTTATTGACAGGCAGTTTATGGATATCAGCAATTTACATTCAGAAACAGCTTGAAGATATATCAATTGAGCAAACATGCTTATCCTCAGTCAAGTTGAAAAATACAAGTTGTTACGCATCAGTTAGGATTTTAAAATAACAGGTTTATATGAAATGCTACAAGCAAAGGAAAATGAGGACATTTATAGGGAAGGAAAATGAGGACATTTACAGGGAAGCACAAACGAGTTCTATTATTTTCTTTTTAAGTTTTAAAACTAAAGTAATAGCGTAATAGTTGATATTCAATCAACAGCATCCTATTTCAAAGGGAATACATATCTAGGTTTGTATGTGGGAAATGTTTTTTTGTTTTGTTTTATTTCCATTTTTAGGTTTCTTTTTTAAAAACGCCTTCCTTATTAAAACTTAAGTACTTATTAAAGTGATTCATGAAGGCCCATGGAAAAAGGAATTTTTACCTGACACATTATTTAACATGCTTCATAGCAGTTAGAACCTACTGCAGTTCACATGCTCATGAACATTATTTTACCCAGGAAATAATGGTCTTATTCACACACACACACACACACATGCACACGCACACACACACACACACACACACACACACACACACACACACACCTTCCACACAAAATGCTATACCAAGTCCCAGGAAACTGACAAAGGCAATATTAAAATTCAGTGTGAAGTAAGAATTCCATTTCTGAATTTCATCTATGAAGATACAGGATCGGCCTCATTTAACCAACTGCAAAGTTCCTTTCTGCTTCATAAGCATAAGAAACATCATCTTACCATTATCTGTAGAATAAAATCAGCAACGTGTTGCTTCCTGCAGTCACCAAATCAGGTTTTTTTCTTCCTTTCTTTCTAGTAACTTCTTTTTCACCAGCAAGATTAGGAAGAAAATAAAGCTTTGAGGATTTGCCTCAGAATATCAGACCACAGATTGTGAAACTAGCTCTTAGTCAAGAAGAAGAAGAAGAAGAAGAAGAAGAAGAAGAAGAAGAAGAAGAGGAGGAGGAGAGGCAGGTCTGCTATTTTACAATCACTTCTGCAATCCAGGGGTACCTCCTGGCCTCCGGTACCTCCTTTCCTCCCTCGTTCGCTAAGTTTCTTTTAGTAATGAGACTAATTTTTCCAGTAGCCTTGAACTCCCCCGATTTGACTGACATGGAAAATGTGACTAAAAACTTGTAGAACTGTCTAGCCTCCAAGCCTACACAGAATCAACTTTGTTGGAAGTGTGGAAGAACCCCTCGCAAGCAGCTACTTGCTCCTTGCGACTCCTGCGCTCCACCGCACACAACACCAAATAACAGTGCGCCATCTAGCTAGCAAGTTGCACTCTCCATTCTAGAAGGGGGGACGGACACCTTCAAACCCTGGGAGTTAAGAACTTGTCAGGGTTCAGCTGCTCTGAAGGTCCAATTGTTTATTTAAATAAAAAAAAATATCGCTACTGAGATAATCCACATCGAGTGGATATGGGAAAATTTAGGTTATAATGGCACTACAAACTTTTACATCTAACTTTGATTTACAAGATAAAAGCAAGTTTTAAATTAAAAGGGCTTTCTGTTAATAGAGCTTATTATTCTGAAGACGGGGAATGATTTTCTTCGAAAGTTGTCCCTGGGTACATGCCTATTATCTTTGCTTTTCCCCTTCCACTAATGAGCATTTATCTAAAGAGCCTGTTAATCCTCTGATGTGTGCTTCTGGTCAGAGGTAACAGTTTGAATAAAACCACTAATCACTGATCACTAAATCACTGATCATTAATCACACTCTCCAGTGCTGGTGACCCGGGCCATTTTTTCCTTGAGGTCTATACATCACAAACAAGAAGTTTCACATTTTAGATGCACATGTATTCTGCAGGGGTTATACTATTTCATCTCTAGAGGTGAATAAATAATAAATACGGCCGCAAACTTGGGGAAGGATGTCAATTAAACCCCAGACACAAGTTTCACAACTGCCTTCCCCGCAGCATGGCTGCTTGAAGAAAGTAGATCTGATTATAATAAAACATGTGTGTTCTTCAAGAAATTCCCACATACTCAGAATATAAATGTTCCTCAATTTAGCTTCCGCCAACTTCAAATCAGAGAGCACCCAGATCCTCTGCCCCGCTCAATCCAAAACTCTGTCAGGAGATCTTTTTATTTGATTTCTGCTGCTTACACACACACACACACACACACACACACACACACACCCTCCCCCACTACCAGTTCTTTTTACTTTTATCCCTTAAACGCGTCACACACAGTGTTTTGACTTCAACTGCCAGATACTAAGATTCTGACTCAATTCAGTGACTTATGTATTTAGATTTCCTCTTCAAATATAGAAACTTAAGGTTAAGAGAAAGAAAAGCATCCACCAATTTATTGTGAGGTACTTTGGGTTCAGTGACTCACATTCCCTCGCTTTGTAAACGAAACGTTTAACTCTTGATTCGTTCAGCTAAATTTGATTTAGTCAGCACCCTCACTTCTTGGCCTTCCTTCTTCCGCTAAACGGTTGGAGGAAGGCGCTATGTAAAATTAAGTACTTTATTTGCAGTGGGTGTGTGGTTTTCCTAAGTCACCACAGGGACGTAGTATTATCCTAACGACTCTAAACATTTCTTGAGATGCCTTTTCTATCAGGACAGAGAAGTCGCGCCTTGGAGAAGAGGGCTCGCTGGTGCCTTCCTTAAATAATAGAAAGGGGCAGATTGTGTGTGCGGTGATCAGGTACTGTGCTCCCTTCAGACCCCAGAAGCTCTTACTGCACTCTGGGGACAGTGATCGCCCCGGGGAAAGCAATAGAAGGCAGAGGCGGAGCCAGAGTGATAACGGTGTGGGCGGGGGAGGGGGTAGAGAAGGAGGGGTACCGGAGGAGAGGGCAATAAAGATGCCCAGGGAATGGGCGACTTTACGGGGCTGCTGGGGGGGGGGGGGGGGGGGGGGTTGGAAAAGCAGAGTTGCTTTGTCAGCATTTCTAAACCCCGAACTCTTGAGTATCTGAAGCTGTTAATCAAACACTTACTGGCCTGCAGAATGACGTAATGGACCTGTATCCAGCCTTTATTCCTTGACACATGTCAGAGAGGGAGGGAAAAATAAAAATCGAACACACTCTGAGGACTCTGACAACGCAACCTACAAGCAACCCACTCCAGTTCCTGGCCTTGAACGAGCATCAAGTGGGGGGTGGCACCCGTTCAGGGAAAGTTGGGGAGGGGGTGGACAAGGTCTGGGGCTTTATCTACCGGATACTCCCTCCCCCAGGAAGTAATTCTATGGCAAAGAAGAAGCGGGATGCAGCTGCCGGGAGAAAACGTGTCCTTGGTTCCTTCGCGCCTCTTTGCCCCTCTAAGAACTTCATGAAAAGTTTAAGTGGTTGCGTGGAGAATCTGCAGGAGAGGAAGGCTCCGCCGCCGGGTCCTGGGAACTGCCACCGCGCTGCCGCGGCAAAACCCGGAGCTGTCATTTGGGGCAGCGGCGGGGAAGAGGTAATGATGCCAGCGAGAACCGGACGGAGGCAGGAGACGACTGCAGGAGTGAAAGCGAACAGAGCCGCGCCACTCTCGAGCCTTCCGCGCCTGGGGCGAAAGCCAAGTGCCCTTCAAGGGCCACGTCCCCTCCCCGGGCGCGCGCGCCCACCAGCTGCGGCGGGCCGCCCTGCGGGAGAGGTGGCAGCAGCAGGCTCGGCACCGGGAGGGAGCGAGCGCCCCGCGCGCCCGCCCGCCCCCTAGGTGACCCGGCGTCCTCGCCGCGCCCGCTGGAAGTTTGCAAACTTTCTCCGGGGGTTCCGCCGCATCACCGGGAAGTTGGGGACGCGGGGGGAGGTTCCTGGCTCGCCGTCTCCGCTGCCACCGCCGCTGCCTCCGCTCGACCGCACTTCTGGAGGGTTCCGCACCTTGCCAGGTCTCTGGAGGCAAACACACACCCCCGATTCATAACTGTTCCCCGTGTCAGGGAAACACACGCGCGTTCCCACACACGCACCACGCCGGGGAAGACACGGCGCTCGCTCCACGTTAGCATCCCTCCAGTCGCACGGCGCGGCGGCCACTGAGACGCGCTCCAGAACCGACACGGCGTGGGGTCTCTGGGGTGGCCTCAGGACACAACAGAATTCCACAGTCCACCAGCATTTGGGGCCGGACTTCCCTCTGGTCCGCCAAAGTGTTTACAAACACAGATCACCCTCCAAAAAAAAAAAAAAAAAATGCATCGCATCTTCCCTACGCCTTGCCCTGTGACCTGCCCACTGGACCAAGTAATCTCGCGGCTGCTGCCGAGAACCAACCCCTGCAAACCAAGTACGC
Source organism: Panthera uncia (assembly GCF_023721935.1). NCBI lineage: Eukaryota > Metazoa > Chordata > Mammalia > Carnivora > Felidae > Panthera > Panthera uncia. Next base: position 115,320,533 of record NC_064816.1, on the reverse strand, counting down.
TCCCGAGATGGCTCCCGCGGCAAGTGCAACAAAAGTAGCTAAATGCAAAAGCCCCAGAAGTGGCCGAGCCGTATTTTTAGGAACTTACCAAACAAGTGTGGAGAAGGCAAGAGCGGAGCCCGGGTGAAGGGACCACGTTGGACTGAGCAAAGATTACAATACATTCTATTTAGAGTGCATTACATCACCCCCCCGGTGACGTCACGTGGGATTCCTGAACTTCTAAATCATTGCGGTCCGCGGGGGAGGGAGAGGAGGGGCGGGGCCGGCGCGCCAAGGGGGTGGGCCCCACCCCGGCCCCGCCTCGCCCCCGCCCCCCCCCCCCCCCCCAAGAGCGGACCCTGGTGCACCCGCCAGGGAGCGGCGGCCGCGGCGGCGACCGCGCAAGCAACAGCTTGCAGAGCCCAGCGCCGTGTGACACGGCTCCCTGACATTAGTGGTGTGAGTCAGCTTGGAAACAATCCTCACGGTTTCAGACAGGACCACGGAGGAGGCACGGACACAGGCTCTCCAAGGAGGGCCTGGTAGCGTTTGAAAGATGTGGGGATGGGACACGGGGGTGGGGGGCTGAGGGGGTGCCAAAGGGTGCGGGGAAGAGACTTTCTACAAACACAAATGCAGAACGCTGCCCCCTCCCCCCACCAGCAGATGTCCACCTCCTTTTTTGCCTGCGACAGTCGTGACCTCATTAGAGTGTTCCCTGAATCCTGGCTTCCCAGAACACTCACTCGGCACCCCTTTTCACCATCCCCTACGCCGCCTCACCTCCAAGGGAATAACTTCTTTACTGTGCACCCTCACAAGGAATACACAGCCCCCTCCCTTTCCAAGCCCCCTGCTTGGTGTGTCTGAGAAGCTGGAGGGGAGATAGTTTCTCCAGGAGGCGAAAGGTGAATCACAGCTAGAGCCAAGTGATGAGCCTGATTTAGACTCAACGTCAGAGCCGGAAGGGCCCTTGGCGAACATTTCCAGAGCCTCCTCTGTAACTCGCCCAAGCTCACAGGCTGGCAAGTGGCAGAGCCGGAGCCAGAATGCAGGATCCGGGCGTCTGGTCTGCAGTATCTTCCTGACAGCTCCGTTGAGGGAGGGAGCCTGACGTTTTCAGCAGTGGCCAGTCACCATCCCCATCTCCAGCTTCATTTCCATTCGGATTTCTCCTTGTGACTAGGACTCAAAGGTAAGGTACAGGCTAAATTCCAGCGATCCTAGATGACCACTGTCATCCTTGCAGGGGCTCACCTTCACAAAGCACTCGCACCCATGCGAACGCCCCTGCTTCTCACAAGGACTGAGCACAGGAAGCAGAAGTAGGACAGGTGTTCTTATCCCCCATTTTACAGGTGAGCTAAGGCAGGCTCCAGGAAGCTAGGTACCTGGCCCGAAGTTAGTTGGGTAAGTAGTGGCACCACAACCCCTGTTTTCAAACCCCAGATCCCAGCTGGGCTCCTTTCTAGAACCAGGACGGGAGCATTCTGTTCTCATGGGTTATTTGGTAGTTAGAATCTCTGCTACGGACGTGTTGGCTGGGAGTCAGAGTTTTGCTTAGGAACAGTTTAGCCCCCATTAACAAACAATAATCATTTCTGACATTTATGTAACATCTAACATTTATATAGCGCCTCTTATCCCAGTGCATCATAACCATGACTGTGCAGTTTGCCAGAGAATCATGACTGGACTGGCTAGAAACTGTAATGCTTTGCCCGGATCGTCACATAGTACTTTCTGAGCTGGTTTTGGTATCCTAAATCGAAGAGTCTGTATTTCCTTTCTGCTTTTAAGTGTTTAAACAACTCCCTGCCCTTCAGTGTTCCTTGAGACCATAGGGACCAGCGACTCTTTGTTTCTTACAGCCTTATTCAAAGTTCATCACTGAGTTTTCTATTTGTTCTTTTCCACATGTAACCCCGAAGGAACTGCAAAAGAAGGGCTCCAGTCCTAACTTGAAATCTTCACCAATAAAACTTTAAATATGACAGCTCAATTCACTGGGTTTACAGAAGAAAGAAATAGCCTACTGAGGAACAGCCTTCTTGCCCACCTTCCCACTCAATAATGAGGATAGCCTTTTCCACCCAAAGCAGGTAGTCTACCTACTTCTCTAGCAAAGAAGTGTGAGCCAAACAAGGAACAAACCTGAGACCAAAGCTTGAAAAGCTTAACATATCAGAGCTCAGAGAGCTAATCTTTTTGCCCCATTGACCAAAGGAATAAAATGGAGAACTGAATAAGCAAAAATGAAGTGATAAAATACTTAAACCCCTGTAAGCAGTTAACGTATAAATTTAAAACATTTAATTCTCAGTATTCTCTAAACAGAAGCATACACACACACACACACACACACACACGTATACATATGAGTTTTAATGCAAGTAGTTCATCAATTTCTAATACGATCCAAATCATTTGTTCATCTTTAACAATGGTTGCTGGTCTTGCATGTTTGACATGCTTCCACTAGGTAAACAATGCTCCCGTCTGAGCCATGACTGACAAAGGAATACACAGGTAGCTTTTCCAATAACTTCCCCAATACCTTGCTAATCATTAGGCTATATTGGGTCTCAGTAGGTAGAGAATTTCTCATAATATCAGCAATATTGTTCATAATATTGTTCGTGGTGAACATAGCATCTGCTGAACTGATAGCAATTTCATTCAAAATGTTTCCATCCATTGTATTATAGGGTATGTATATATATCTCAAATCTTTGTTGCCATCTAAGTCATGCACACAAACTTTTTTAATGTAAATTAAGGAAGAGACATAGTCTCTCTGACTTTGGTCTCTAATGTCAGGCTGCCTGAGTTCAAACCATGGCTTTGCTACTTGAGTTTTAACTAACCTCTGGGTCTCCAATTCCTCATCTACGTAATAAGATGATAATTCTAGGAACTCAAATAAGTTAAGAGCTGTGCTTGGCACAGGACAAATACTATATAAGTATTTGTCCTCATTCTCATTTTGTATTAATGAAAGTAATGTGGCTGATGTCGTGATAGTAGGGCATTTGGTGATTTTAACAAACTTGGGCAAATAAATGAAAAGAGAACCTGTTTCTCCATATTTCTCCCAACCCCAACACTAACCTCTGTATGCATCATCTGTACGAAAGAAGCTCTCATCTGTCAAATCATACCCATAGAGCCCTCATGTTGTAGACTCAAATTCCTGTATGGCTCATATTCACCTACTCTCCTCCAGGATCCCTCAGAGCCGAAGTCCCATGGAAACTGAAGTTCCCAGAAGCAGCCATGAAGAGCATCTCTAGGGGTAGGTACTTTGGCTGGTGGTGGCCATAACCTGAGAATTTTCCAGTAGGAAAATTCTACTTCTGGAAAATTCTCACTCCAGGAATCTCATCTCACCCACTGGGACTCCATCCATTATGGCCTCACGGACACATGGAGATGGGGATCTTGATAACAGAGTCGAAGTAAACTGCCTGGGGTACCACCCACCCAAGGTCCTCCTTCCCAATCCCACCCCCCAGAAAGGGTAGGGGCACATGCAGGGCACGAGCCCACTGGTAAGGTATCACGCTGGTTACACCTATGAGGGGCTGACTGGCACCTTTATTGGCCAGTGAGAATAGATGAGACCCCATGCTAGACAAAGGGTTAACCCTTTAGTTAGTGGGCCAGAGGGCAGTCCAAGGGAGCCTTGGGCCAGTGGGATAGCACAGAGCCTAGAGTAGTGGGTAATTACTAACCCCTATGGAAGAATTTTCATATTTTAATATATTTACAGCCTTACCAGTGCTTACCTACTGAATATTAGGCCTGAATAGAACCATCCCAAGGGTCCTCAGATGAGGAAGAATCCTTTAGCCTTGAGCTTTGGATTCTGTCATTTCTCCAACATTCGACAAAGGGTGGCAGGTCTACCAGGTGCTGGGGATTAAAAAAAGAAAAAGGTCTTCCCAGTTTCTAGGCTCCCACAGAAGTTATCAAACCTAGCAACATAAGAAGCACTTGGGCAACTTGTTAGGCAATTTTTTTGGGTCAGACTTCCCCCAGGGATTTCAGTTCAAAGCTCTGGCACTGAGCTCAGGATTCTGCATTTGTGATTCTGATGCAAGTGCTTGGCGACCCCACTTTGAGTGACTCTGGTTTAGTAAATTCATAGATGGGCAGCGACCCAGGAGAAAGCTGGGGAAGGAACAGAAGAGTCTGCTGCCCGCAACACTAAATATATATATGAATATATATATGAATATATATGAATATATATATATTCATATATGTGTACGTGTATATATATGTATATATTCATATATATGTGTGTGTGTGTGTATATATATGTGTGTGTGTGTGTGTGTGTGTGTGTGTGTATATTTATGACCCAGGGATCATATACTTAAGATCAGTCCTCTAGCTGCTTCCCATAAAGACACATATACTCCTAGAGAAGGCTTCTCCTCATCCCTTCCACAAGTATCCATTGAGAGGGACCTTTTCCATTTATTTTTCCATTCGAGGCTTTTCTTAACTGAACAGTTAACAGTGGTAGTGGAAAGGATGCTAGGTTTGTGGTTAAACCCCTGGCTGTGCTCCACCAGAAGTTTCTCTCTCTTCTAAGATGAATCTTCACCAGGTTTCTTCATTATCTTATTTGAAGGGATAAAGATTTTCAAACAAGTGGAACTGCAAAATGCATCCAGAAGACGGCAACAACCACAACATGGCTAGCTAACATTTCCAAAGCATTTACTACGTGCCATGCCCTAGGCTAAGTCTTTTATGTGTATCCTTTCAGTTATTCCTCAAAATAACCCTATGAGGTGTCTGATACCATTCTCGTTTTGTGAAGAGAAGATAGTCTTAGAGCAGTGAATAACTTGCCCAGGATTGCACGTCTAGAGCATGGCCGAGGTGGGAGAGACACCCAGATCACTGGTACCAATACCAGCACGTGCTGGAAGCCTGATGGGGCACGGAGCATGGGTAGATGCAGAGATTCTGCAGTGTGCCAGCTGTTCCCTCCCACCTCATTTGCATGTAGTGTTCCTGATGCTGCTTCTGTGGCCAGTGAGACCGGAAGTGAGTGCGAAGTAAGCTTGTTTCGTCTAAGGTTGAGTGGGATGGGAGAGAAGCCATGCTTTCCTTTCAAACCAGAAGTTTCTTGGAACACAGGGGAGAAAAGACCATGGCATCCGAAGAACAAAGGAATAAGAAAACCTGTCCTACTCAGGTTACATCGATGGGCTGGCCAACCAATCACACACACTGCAAATGACACTGAAGATGGGGTAGCCCTCACTTCCTTTTCCTTTCAGTCTTTCCTTACTCGTGAGTAAACAGAAGGCAGAGTTCTGGCAGAATGTGTGCACATCTAGAACTGAAATAAAGACAGATGAGTTCATTTTGTGCAGTGTTTCCACTTGTCTGGTACGAACAAAACATATGCATATAGGAGCCATGAAATACAACTTGTGTGAATTCAGTGATTCCACACACAAGTTAACTTATAGTTACACTTATACTGGCATTGCACAATATAAAAATTAATGGTAAAATGAATGCTCACCATTGAATATTTAAATTCTGTGTTACTTAGAATGACACGTTACATGGCAAATTAAAAACACCAAGACATGTTGAGAGACTAGGCTATGAAAGCAAGGCAAATCTTTCTATTTAATATCTTTAATGGCACCTTCCTCGTCTTTTGAACAAGGGGCCTTGCGTGTTTCGTTAGCCCTGAGTCCAAGAATTATGTAGCCAGCTCCAACTACAGACAAAAGACTAATGAGATTCATCGTGCCCCCAGATCCACGCTCACTTTGCTGAGAGCAAAGGCAAGCACAGCAAGAGGTCTAACAGCCTCAGCTTTGTCACTTATTGAGTGTGTGACCGTGGCCAGTCTTTTAACCTCTCTGAACTTTAGATTCTTCATCTGTAAAATGGAGCTAAGACACCTCCCAGGATTTTACAAGGATTGAATGAGTTAATATATGTAGAGTGCCTAAAGCAATGCCTGGTACGCCATAATTACTGAAAACAATGTTAGATGCGGTTATGCCTGATAAGGTGTTGGGGAGATTTTAATAAAATAATCTATGTCAAGTGCTTAGCACTATGTAGCATTTAGAAGGTGCCCAGTAAATGTTACATAAAATTGCATGGAAGCTGTAATACTGAAGTTCTTTGGATGAAAATGGAAGAAGCAATCCAATTAGTCCTCAAATTAAGGGCCTCAGTATAAGCCACTTGTATTTGAAGAAGGTACAGTTACATGAGCAAATCTGCCCTGAGCTTGAGCGCAGCAGAGCAGTTTTCTACAAGCTGATGTTCTAGTTGAAATGATCAGAATTTTCCCTTCTAGTCTTGACCTACGCCTGCTATTTACAGCAGCAGTTGTAATTATATTAACTCTTGTGTGGTTTAGATTTTCTAAAATAATTTCTTAAAATTGCAGCAGGTATAGCTTGAAAGTGCCACGCTCTTGCATTGGGCGTGAGGGTGCATACCAACTCTGAAATGTTGTTTAACAAGGACAGCCTGGTCACTTGACTCAAACTTGGGGAACCTCAGCTGAAAGGTCACCGGTTGCTGATGGCTTGACCTATTCCTATAGGGAATTACTGTACCCACCACCTTATAAAAAGTTAATGTTTTCTTTTGAACCTGGCTGAAAATCAAAAGCTTCACCTATCCCCAAAGAGTATTAGAGTGTTAACATCCCTATAAAAGTTACACTTATCTTAATGTGTTCCATTCTTTTTTTTTTCTTTCACAAGACTTGATTAAATGAAAAACTACTCTTTTTTTTTTTTTTTCCTGCCTTGAGATTAAGTGAAAGAGATGGACACCTGCTCTGAATAATGACCCGGAATAACAGTGCTGTGTCAGCACACTCCAAAATTTTAGTCATTTCCTCAAGATCAATGGTAAGTGGAAAGTAACAGTTTTACAATAATTAGGAGTGTTTTATATATACGGAAGGTTCATTTAGACTAAAACATTATTGATATCCCATAAATTAATATTGAGCATCACCTCACATGAACTGATACTTCACATACCACCTCTTTTTATATCATCGTTAACCACATGTTTAACTCGTGTACCTGCTGACGTGGAAGGTTACTGTCGTCTCTTTAGGGGCATTCCTAAGTACCTTATTTAAATGATTCTTGAGAATTTCAGTAGCTTTTAAACCTAATTGATCAGCGGTTCCTCCTCATTCTTACATGATCTAGAAATATTTAAAACCTGGAAAGTTACTCTCAGGCTCATTTGACCCATGAAAATGATCCACTCAAAGAGTTAGAAAACATAAAGCCTCCGTATTCCTCCCTCCATTCTCCTCCCCCAGCCTGATTTTAAAATATTCTGTCTATAGCTTTCACAACAGTGCCCTTACTTGACGCTTAAAGAGAATGCAGTACAAACAGTACACTGGGACATTGTGCTGTTTGGAGGGAAAAAAAAAAAAAACATCTATTTTCAAGACTGCCATAGCTATTTAATGCTATGCCAAAGTCTGAGAAGAAGGAAAGAACCCTATTATCTGTGTGCACCACCTCTGGTTCAAACCCATTATATATTTTATCTCGTTTAATCCTAACAACTCGGGGTGGAAGATGTTGTTACTCCTGTTTTATTGATGGGAATATTGAAGCTCAGAGAGGCTAAGTAATTTGACCAAGGTCACACAGTTAATAGATAAGGCAGCTGGGTTCCAAACCTAGTTCTGACCCCAGAATCCACTCCATCTCTCCTTTCACTGCCTCTGCATTAACATTTTATCATTTTGTTGAGCAGCCCACCCGTGTGTGTGTGTGTGTGTGTGTGTGTGTGTGCATGTGTGCACACGCGCGCACGTATATATGTATATATAGAGGCAAAGGTCTCTGCTGTGTCTCTCAGTGATCATTTTGTTGGGAGTTGTATCCCTCTATAGTCCTGTGTTTGTGGAGAGAAGCAGTAGGCCTATTAGATGATGAGCAGAGGACTGTGCCATAGCAAGATCTTGGCTGTGATTGGTAATCCAGGCATTCCGTAGCCCTGCTTGTGTTGGGGGGACTGTGGTCTGGAGCACAGCAGCTGCCCAGAGCACTTCCCGTGAGCGTATTACAAACATAGTTTTGACTTCAGCCTCACCGATAAGACAAATCAGCAGAGGCAGAGAAGGTGGAGGTTACTGGTATGTAGGCTGGAGGGATACTCAAAACACTGACTGAATCTGTCAGAAGAAGACAGATGCAAAGATACTTAAGACTGCTGGAATCCTATTTCTTTCTTTCATTGCAATAGTCATTCAGCCATTTCCCTTTTATGGACTCAGATCTGGATGATGCTACATAAATATACAGTTTAAGTTAGGATAACACCTTGAGAAATACAACGGCTTGCTCTTCTCCATAGCCAGAGACCCTTTATGATCTCTCTTTCATTTTTTAATGGAAACATTTTTATTGTTTCTGCAGATTATAAAAGTAATACATGCTTGTAAAGACCCCAAGTAACAAAGAAGTGTTTAACACAGAAACTAAATTCCTCCTTATAATCCCATCCAGAGATACCCACTATTAAGTTTGAGGAAAAGCCTTCCGCAAATTATATTATACATCTAAACATAAAATGCATGAGTATGATCAAACTGTATATTCTGTTCCCAGACTGCCTTTTCTTTTCACTGCACGATTTGTAGTGGACCTCTGTCCATGGAAATACTGTAATTTGGTATCATCCTTTTTTAATGGTTACATAAGATTCCATTGTTTGGGTTTAATCAAGTCACCAGAATGGATATTGACGTAGTTTCCAATTTGTTGCTTTTATAATCAGTACCACAGTGGACGTCTGTTCAGGTACTTGTACATACATATGTGACTACTTTTCATAGAAATGGCACTGCAGGGTCACAGGCTATCCATGTCTTAAATGTTGTTACATTTAAGGGCTTGATAGCCCTTTCCCAAGGGACTGTCCAACCTGCAATACCCTGATCAATAGGGTGCATCTTTTAGAGCAATTAAAGTCTGACACGAGATATCAAAAAGATGAAAGTCTATCTTGTAGGCAAAACTGAAATTGGTGACTTCTATGAAGAGTTCTACAAATGGAGGACCGCACAACAAACGTAAGGGATATTAACCACAGAATTCACCTTCGTAAATCATCACAACAACAGCTAATCTTGATTATTCTGAATCAGTATGTCTGTCCCATGTATCTCATTCAATGAGGACAACGCTGTGAAGCGGCTAGTATCATTATTACCCTCCTCGTATACTCTACAGCTGAAGGAACACAATTAAAGATACGGTAACTCGCCAATATGGCCAGTAAGAAGTAGCACTGGAATTCTTACCTTCATTTTTTTTATTGTGGTAAATATATGTAACGTAAAATTCACCTTTTTAGCCATTTCAAAGTAACAATTTGGTAGCATTAAGTACTCCATACTGCTGTGTAATGATCACCACCCATTATGTATTCCAGAATGCTTTCACCATCTCAAACAGAAACTCTGTACCCACTAAGCAGTAACTCCACATTTCCTCTCCCGCTGGAACTGAGATTTGAGCTCATGAAGCCTGAGGTTAAAGCTCAAGAGTTAAATTTCAGGATCTACTTCTTTGAATGACTCTCCCATTTTCTCTTTCATTGTGCATCCGAATTAAAGTCAGGTTTTAGTGCTTTCTTTTCATGAGTAGGGCCTTGTGTGGTACAGGAAGAGCAGCCATAGAATACTTCCAGAATAATGGGAGGTTTTGTGGCAAAGGTGGGACTGTCAGGGCACCAGTCAAGCCTTAACATTGCTGACTTACCATTCCTGAACTTGCCTGTGGTAGTTCTAATTGTTAAACATGAAGGCCAAGGTATTGTGTTAGGCTGATGAATCAGTTTGTTTGTTTGTTTTTTAAAGCAGAAACAATTTTTATCCTGAGTCACTAATCCAAACGAACTGACCAAGGGGCAGCTGCGGCATGTATGGATTGCCTCAATGCAAATCTTCAATATCTCCCAGTCTAGAAGAAGAGGGAGACGCTGTATCCTCTAGGGGCTGGCTCTAACCCAAGAGACCCAGACAGATGGGATCCTTACGTCTCCTTATCTTTTTATGTTGATCCCACCCTATCCTAAATTTTGCTTTCCCAAACAGAGCCTTCTGGAATACAGCTGCCATCACTCATTCAGTTGTCAGGGGGTGAATGGCTGCCTTTTTGGAGGAATACCACTCTGTAAATCAGCCACCAGGTGCTGTTTATCCCACTGATGGATGTCACACATCCACACATATGGGACCTAAACCAGAGCTATGGATTTTTTTTTTCCAATCCACATATTGGATTTTTTTTCTCTGTATTTTAAACTTATTACACTGCTGTTTTAGAATAAATTCTTCTTGAGAAATCAGGTTCCACATATCATTTAACACTCCAATCCAAAGTACGACAACAAAACACCTAAAGAAAATGTCTGTGTATTTTCAGGGTGTTTAAAATGTATTATAAAGTCATCTGTCTTAATAGAAAAAGACCTAGATTTTTTCTTCTTTTTATACTCACAGACAAGTGAAGTGAATAAAGGCTTAGTGATCCAGAATATAAAGAGGACAAGGGGGAAAGCAGCCAAAGGAGACAGATACAGACCAAGAGAGGGAGAATACAGACGAATACAGAAGTTACAGTTTCTTCATTCTTACAGTTACCTGGTATTCTTCAACTTGCCAAAAAGAAAAAGAAGTAATAGCATCCAAGAGTTATGGTCCTGTCCTAAAACAAAAAGAAATTGCAATTAAAATGATTAAACTAAGTAAAACAGACACGGGAAACATATAGAAAAAAAATATATTTCCTGTGCACTAAGCCTCTGATCCCATTAAATACTTAAATAATATCTTCCTGACATCATGACTGTGGAAATAACGTGTTACTCTCATATTTATGACATCAAGAGATTATATTACTAGTCTATGAAAATATATGGTTAATTTGTAATTTTTAAATGACACTGATATAAATTAGTATATGTTATAGAATTAGATACATATGCTATACCAGCCAGTTTTATATTTTGTTATCAACATCCCCAACATGTTGATAAAACAAAAGAAAACATAATGTATCTTTGGACAATAAAAGCATATCTGCCCCACATCCAAAAAGAAGGGAAAGTGTGTATGTATGTATGTGTGTGTGTGTGCGCGCGTGTGTGTGGAGGGGTGTATATATAAATATATATATATATATATATATATATTCCCATTCTCCCACATTCTTCTTTCTAGAGCTTTATCTAACTCTTTCTTGGGCACAGTGCCATAGATGTATAAGCCTTTGTATCTTCTGATTAAAAGAAAATAAGTGTAGAATCATGTATGCTACAGTCTGCGGCCAAGAGCCCATGTCTATAATCCATCATTAAAATGTGACAGTATATGGCTGCAAAGAAAGAACATCTCAGTTGTCAGGCTCATTTGCAAATGTTTCAGGGGCTGGAGATTGTTTGGCAATCCTGCTGTTTCTAGGTTATTTGTGGAATAACCGGTTTAATTGAGCTGATGATTGCCTTGTGCCTGCACTGCACTTCTGACTTAGATCTTTATTTTCTGCAGTTGGCACCGGTTTGGGCTACGTGGCAAGGGAATGGCATGCATTCAGCAAGCCCAAATTCCAGAGTTCCAGCCCACCCCTTCTTTGCCCTTGCCAATCTGATTTCTGAGGAATTTGCCTAGAGTTGCTACAGGAAAAAAAAAAAAATGGGGAAGGTACTCCTTGCCCTCCTTTCAGACCATTTCACAGAATACCTCCTTTGGCTTAAGATTCTTAGCCCCATTAGGGAAAAGGCATTTTATGCTTTTATCAAAATGGAGACCTGTTTAGGATGTTCTCTGTAATTGGAGTACACCCCACGACATGTAGTACACAATGTAGACCAACCTGTTACAACCTGGAGAATAGTGCAAGTCAGATATTTGCTACCCAACAGAGCCAGTCGGAAAAAGAAAAGGGTGGGGGGAACTTGGGTTAACACCAACCTTGTCCTGACACGCACCAAGGCTATAGCATGAAGGAAAATTGAAAACAGAAACATCAGGAAGATCACTGAGAAGGCAGGGCCTTTCTTTCTTCCTTTACTTTGTTCCTAACAAATGTTCATCCTCAACCACTCTAAATCATATCGCTTGAATGAAGCTTGTGTAAAAGGGAAGTTCATATTGCAAAGCCAGTGTGGAGAGAAACTGCCCTTGACCACTAATGGAAATGGCTATATCCTGCTTTGGAATGGGCTTGTTCCCCTCCAGAGTAGGTAAGTACCCCAAGCTAGTCGAATCTTAGAATCTAAGAGTATGATGAAATTAACAGGCAGCATTTAAAAGAGTTTTCATCTTCCATGAGAACAGCCTAACATAGGTCTTTTTCCAATGAAAATTTAGATAACATTCTCAGGCATATAGCGAATCTCATCTAAAAACCTCCAAATGGTTTCCCCCTAAAACCTCTACAGGAAGTAACAATAGTTCTTTTCCTCTTTCAGGGAAGAGAAATAAGCCGTATTCTTTCAAAGTAGGGTGGAAGATAATTTTGATGAAGACTTCCAAATTTATAAAAGTCACTCCAACTCAATTTGAGAAACTTAACAGAGGACCATGGGAGAAGGGAAGGGGGAAAAAATAGTTTCAAACAGAGAGGGAGGCCAACCCTAAGAGACTCTTAAATAGAGAGAACAAACTGAGGGTGGATGGGGGGTGCATAGCAGAGGGGAAAATGGGGGATGGGCATGGAGGAGGGCACTTGTTGGGATGAGCACTGGGTGTTGTATGTAAGCGATGAACCACGGGAATCTACTCCTGAAGCCAAGAGCACACTATATACACTGTATGTTAGCTAACTTGACAATAAGTTACATTTAAAAAAAAAGAAAAAGTCACTCCAATTCAAAGAAGGCATAAGACCGACAGATGTGCTAAAGCAAAATAGGAAAGTATGGTACAATCTCTTTACTCTTCCTTTACAAAAATAAACAGAAATGCAAGGGTTAGTAGACAAATTTGCAAACAGGCTTCTTTTCACGACAAAGTCTTAAGCAACATTGTTCTATCCTGGGTGACATCAAATCAGATCCAACACTCAACAGGAACGCCGTTATCACTGAATTATGGTGGGCGCAGAGTCAAATGTGGGTGAAGTTTGTGCCGAATGCTGAAAAACGCGGGATTTTCTCTTAATATGAATTATATGAGAATAAAGCAGGGGCATCTAAAGAACACTTGGCTCTCCACAGGACTAGATTACTTATGTTAAGGATGAATTTATCTGAAACAAATAGAGCTACTCAGCTTTCTTTTGATTAATGTTAGCATGGTATATCTTTCAACATCTCTTTACTTTTAATCTACATGTGTCTTTGCATTTAAAGTACATTTCTTGTAGACAACATATGGATGGGTCTTGTCTCTTTTATCCACTCTGACAGTCTCTTTTTTAATTGGTATATCTAGACCGTTCACATTTTAAAGTGAGTATTTATGGGAGTGCCTGGCTGGCTCAGTTGGTAAAGCACGTGACTCTTGATTTCAAGATCATGATTTCAAGCCCCACACTGGGCATGGAGCCTACTTAAAAAATATATATATATAATTTAAAAATTAAAAATAAAGTGATTATTGACATAGCTGGGTTTATATCTACCATATTTGTAAATATGTCATATTTGTTGCCCTTGGTCTTTGGGGTTTTTTTTTTTCTTTTGTCATCTTTTCTTTTTCTGACTTCCTGCTTTTAATTGCCATTTTATACAATTTCATTTCTTTCCCCTTAAGACATCAATTATACTTCTTTTTAAAAATATTTCACTGCTCTCCCTAGAATTTATAATATACATTTGCATCTTAATCCAGGCCTGCTTCTACACCATGTCACAGGTAATCCAGGTACATTATAACAGAGAATTCCCAAGTTTTCCCTCTCATCCCTTATAACTTTGCTTTCCTTTCTCTTATTCATAAACTATCATCGCCCAATACATTATTGCTATTATTAATCTGAACAAACTGTTTTCTGTTAGATAGTTGTTGATTTTCAGCTGTGAGAATGGGATTGATGACTTCTAAGCTCTTTACGTATTGGACTGGGAACCCCCCCCAAAGTCAACCTTAATTTACATCACAGTGAGACCAGGAGAGATCAGAGAAAGGCTAATTAAGATCTAGCAGAAACTGTAATGAGACCAGAATCCATAATCAATCATCAGAATATCAAAGTAACCAAGAAAAGTTGAAATAAATGGGGAGATGGGTGGAAATGTAGCAGAGAGAAGGGACTAGGAAGAAAGATGTTTGAAAATCTAAAGCTTTAAGCGTGTTGTTTCTTTGCGAGACACAGAGTCTGAGGAAACGTTTCTGAGAAGTGCGTCAGGTCCAATAGAAATATCTAATGTTTCTTTGCTAAAAAGCATCACTACTTTGTGGACTGAGAAAGATGGCTATACTTAAAAAGGACAAATGTGGGGCGCCTGGGTGGCTCAGTAGGTTGAGCGTCCGACTTCGGCTCAGGTCATGATCTCATAGTCTGTAGGTTCGAGCCCCGCGTCAGGCTCTGTGCTGACAGCTCAGAGCCTGGAGCCTGTTTCCAATCCTGTGTCTCCCTCTCTCTCTGCCCCTCCCCCAGTCTCACTTTGTCTCACTCTGTCTCTCAAAAATAAATAAATATTTTTAAAAAATTAGAAAAAAAAAAGACAATGAGTAAACAGAGAGGCAGCATTAAGCCTGAAACTCACTAATGCTGGAAGTGGGTCACAAGACAGACAAGGTCTGAATTATGGGACTGAGGTGTCATCTGTACCTGGAAGATCCCTTCATTCTCCCAGCCTCCTTCCCCACACCTTTGAAAACAAGGATTTGACGAGATAAACTACAAGATCATTCTGTTCTGAATTCCTAAAATTCAATGTCAGGTACGTCTGCGATAGAAATATTGATCTATCATTGGTTAAGAGCAGGAATGAACTGGAAAGACACAAGGGTAAAAGCCTACAAGAGAAATACTGTATAACCCATGAGGTGCAGTCCCACATAATCCGGGGCTGCTAGAGCAAAGTCATAGATGTACAGACACTTAGGGTGAGCCAAAAGAGGGAGCACTGAGGGCCGCTGACCGCCCATCAGAACTGGAGCAGATCTCATACCTCAGTGAAACTTATGGTGGCATGGAGTCTTTGTGGAAGCAATTCTCCCACGGCCAGTTAATCTGATTTCATTTATTTCATGTTTTAGCTATATGGGAAAGCATGAAAATATTTTAAGCATACGTTTTATTTGCTCATATAACTGTTTTCCAAAAAGATTCATTCTACAGCATGTAATAGCCTATTAGTAATGACAAATGAAATCCAATTAAGATCAGGGAAAGAAAGAGAGAGAAAAATGAAAAACATCTGTTGAGTGCTTATGTGCCAGGCACGGTGCTAGGTGATTCAGATGGGTCATTTAGTCCCTCTATCACCCTTTATGAGACGTATGATAACACACTTCTTACACATAAGGACAATTTCTAATTCTCAAGAATATATATAAGTTGCTGAAATATTTACATGGGCTGAAGACCATACCAATACATATGGAGGAAAAATGTTTTTGATAAAATTATGATAGAATACTAAATTTGAAATAGTACAGAAAATCAAGTATACAAATATAATCGTTTCATCCTATGAGTAATTTTTAACTGAAAAAACTTAACAGCTGATGCATTAAGGTGATATGTGAGACTGAATGGATTGTTTTCTCTGTTCTAAAAACAAAATCTAAAAAAGTTATCAACAAAGACTTTCAAAAATTCAATCAACAATAAAATAAACATAGCAGGAGATCTGTAAGACATACTATATTCAACCCATCTTTCAAAGAGTTAAAAATGTGTAAGGAAAGTCTAACTTTAAGTCCAAATCATAAACTTGACTTGAACTCTGTTGTCAATTGCAGGGAAAGCATTCCAGACTCTAAGAAACTGTTTGATTTTTTTTTTCTTCCTAGCATCAAGAAAAAGCTGGAAGGCTTATAGGGCCCGTGGCATGTAAATTGTAGCCATCAGGAGAAAAACTCCCTGTACTAACAAGTGATGCTTTCAAAGTCATTTTCTTTCCGTCCTTTACAATGCTGCCACACCGACAGGGTAAAAGATGGGACAGAGAATTCTTCTAGTTTGAAATCAACCAAATGATGCAGAGGAAAAAGAAGCGCTTTGCCAAAACCTCAAGATTAAAAGTAATAAGAGAGGTGTCTGTCAGCATCTAGAAGAGTTGTGCAAACAACAGATGCAAGACAGAGCTTTGAAAAGGAAAATATTGTTTTTAGTGCCACTTTTGGAGAGTGATCGGTAATGTATTTCATTTCTGGCTTAATAAGGTTATTAACAGTTTTCTTACAGAAAAGAGCAAAGTAATATTTTCGGTGAAGGTTTGTCGATAAGCATTAGTGTGGCAAAGAATTGTGTGCCTTTTTATGAACAGTCTACACAGTAGAATAAAACACTATCTACATGAGCTTTCACACAGCACAGCAATTAATTAACTTATCTCTGTGAACACTGTTCTCACTGAAACTTATTAAAAGTCTGATTCATCCCCAAAGCCCCAGGCAATCATCAATTGCTTCATAATAATACAAAAGAAAAATAAGCTTTGGTTATGTTCTCATTTAATATCCTAAGAAGATCCTCTTTGCCCTCTGTCTTTGTTTGAAAATATCTCTATTAAGAGGTTTTTTTTTTTTTTTTTTTTTTTTTTTTTTTTTTTTACCTTAAACCCTCCCACTTGACATGAAATATGTTATGGCAGGGAACTGTGGGAGTAAATTACAGAGCCTCCAGGATACCAGATTAAGAGGAGAAGCTGGACTTTCTCAAAGACACACAAATCATTCAACATGCAGCACAACAGGGCACGCAGTGTGTTATCGATGCTGAGTTCCAAGCACCATTGTTAATACAGACCAGAAGAGGAATTGTTCATTAAGTAATAAAAGGGGGGAGGGGAGGGAACACTCAGACTTCAGCGTTCAAGAAGCCAGCAGTAGAGGCACGCTGGTTTCACAAGTATTAAACAGCTTAAGAATTACTAGTCTGTTTAGGATTTTGGTTTCATTCAGCTCTCCCAAATATCAACCTAATGACTTCTCAGCAGCGACTACAGTTTATGAACCGTGTATTTTTTAAAGTTTGCTATAGTTGACAATATCAATAGCGCCCTCTACAGGAAGTTTCAAACCCACAACTTCAGTTTTCTTCAGTTTTAAGGGAAGTAATAAGTAATAAGTAGGGTGAACACTATCTGACACAGGTGAAAAATGGAATGAAATTAGTAAAATTGAAGAAAAAGCTGAAATGTTGACGATGCCTCTATCTTATGTGGAAATTTAGGAATTTGGAATGAAGCAAAACAAAACCACAGCTGGTAGCCCTAGGGTATTCCGTTTGTGTGTGTATATGCATTATTTATGTTGGTGGTGGTGGTGGTGGTGGTTTGTTTGTTAACACTCAGCCATTTGAGAGAAGGACATTGAAGTTCACAATGTCTTTTTTTTCCTTTACATTGGAATCTCAAAAACATATTAGCTTTCCCTCTTCTAAGATTTGCTAGTTGCAATATTGTAGTGTATTACTCAGATTCCTTTTAAGATGCAACCAGAGTTGACTTTTTTGAAAACGCATAAACGACTAATGCATTTACATTTCAAATTATGTCTATTTTCCTAATATTCAGTAAAGATTCTTAACTGGAGGCTTTTGCATGTGAGGAAATCCTGATGCTGATAAGATATGTCTGTATGAGTCCTTAAAAATGCGGCCGTTTAATAAGTACAGATAGTTGCTCTCCAT
The DNA here is from genome assembly GCF_023721935.1 of Panthera uncia. Taxonomy (NCBI): domain Eukaryota; kingdom Metazoa; phylum Chordata; class Mammalia; order Carnivora; family Felidae; genus Panthera; species Panthera uncia. The sequence goes on along the minus strand of NC_064816.1, from coordinate 115,302,696 downwards.
GATCAGTGGTTGCAAATCCAGATTCAGAAGGCAGAATCTGCTTGAAGGAATTGTCAGGACTAAATTTTCTACTCATGTCACTACAGCCTTGGAAGGCTGAGAAGCAGACTTATCTCAACTATAATACATCCAATGACCTTGTGACAATGATTTAATCTCACCTTATTTTAGCAAGTTATCACAATTTGGGGGAAATCAACTTCTGATTTCAGTTATCTACAAAGTGACACAATAAATGTCAGTCTAAGAGCTGAAACGTTATTATTTTGGGTGATCTACAAAGTGAACAGGCAATTCAGAGGCTGTTTTACTTTTCCACTTTGTTGCACCTTTTTACACTCAATTAACTTTTCCCGGGCCTTAGTTTCTTCATCAGAAAAAAAATAATTAAAAAATTCTGTTTGGCAAAATATTTTGAACTAGATACCTGGTTTAACATATAAACATATTTTTAAATAGTTGAGCTATATAAAAAAGGAAGGATAAACAAATCACTGAGCTCATAAGGCTAAAAAACAGGTGTTAGCTGAATCTCTGGCTATCCTATAGGCATTTACCAATCTTTATAATCAAGAGGCTTGAATTTTAATGGCCACACTGGGTCCTAAGCAAGATGATGAGGACTTGGAACTGAGACTTCTTATAAAGCCAAAGTAATGAAAGAGCATGCCTTCCACATAAACCATGTAAAGGGAAATAACAAGAAAATCTCAGCCTAGGCTCTGGGTTGGAACATTACATCTTCCCTGAAAATTTATAACCACAGGCCTGTCCTGTGAAGGTTTGTGGTTAAATTGATACTACTCACAATCTAGGAAACCTCAAGCCAAGAAATTAACCCAGTGTGGACCCAGATGGGTAGTGACCTGCATGGCATGGCAGAAGGAAACCAAGATTCTCTCTGAGGGACTGACCCTCAACTCGGGTCTTAGAGGATTCCTACAGATACCTCCAAATAGGAACTGAAAATCCAAAATTATGAAGTACATGAGGAAACAGGTCCCAGGAGTGAGGGCCGGCAGAAACAATAACAGCTGAATTAGACTGCCAAGAATTTTGAATATTGGAATGGATCATACAGAATATAAAATAACCAGACAGAAAATGTTAATAAAACAAATATGGACTAAAAAACCAGAGAAAGTAATAAAATACTTTCAAAACACCAGAAAAGGGTTTGAAAAGGGACCAAATATTTTAAAAACTGAAAATGTATAATTTAAAAGCACAATGGATAGCTTAATAGATTAGTCACAGTTGAAGAAAGAATTGGTAGAATGGAAGGTAACACTCAAGAAATTAACCAAAACACAGGAGAGAGAAACAAAGAAACGGTAAGTGCGAAAGAATACTTATGAGAAACAGAATGAGACACTTAATAAATGTCTAACTGGAGTTCAAAAAGATGCTTTTAGTGAAATACCAGTAACACTGGCATAGAATTTTTTTTAATTTTTTTTAATTTATTTATTTTTGAGACAGAGACAGACAGAGCACGAGCAGGGGAGGGGCAGAGAGAGAGGGAGACACAGAATCCAAAGCAGGCTCCAGGCTCTGAGCGGTCAGCACAGAGCCCGACGCGGGGCTCGAACTTACAAACCGCAAGATCATGACCTGAGCTGAAGTCGGATGCTTAACCAAATGAGCCCACCCAGGTGCCCCTGGCATAGAATTTTTGAGGAGATGAAAGATATAAATGTTCAGGTTCTGAAAGCCAAGTCTCAAGGAAGATATGTAATAAGAAACTCACACCAAGACCCATCACAGTAAAGCTGCAAAACACCAAAGACATAAAGACAATATTGAAAGCATCTGAAGGAGAAAAGACAGATTATCCATAAAAGGAGAGTTAAACCGGCAGCAGACGTCTCAAAAGCAGCAACAAATGCCAGACTTGCAGTGGAATAAAATCTACAAAACATTCAGAGAAATGACCAACCTAGAATTTCACATATAGCCAAAGTACAAGGGTGAAATAAAGGCATTTCACAAAAACTAAAAGCCATGCGGTTTACTGCCAGAAGACCTTCGAATTTGAAGAACATACTTCAGAAAGAATAGTTGTAGAGAAGGGAGATGAGGTGCCCGAAAGGAAGACAGACAACGAAAATGCAAATAAGTGGGTGAATCTAAACAAACACTGACCATATAAAACCACAACATTAATGTTTATAGCAAGAACAGTAGAAAAAAGTGGCCCTCAAATAGTGGACAACAGTATTATGTAAGATGCAAGGGAAGTGACCAGAGTAAGCATATGTATGGATACATAAATGTACTTATTATAAATACATAAATCAGATACAATGGAGCTCTTCTGGTAGAAGTGAGGGCAGGAGATTCCGCCCAGCTTCGGTTCATCCGGGAGCTATGACCATGAAGCCACAGGGCTCTAAATCAGCTGAAAACTCACTAGACTGCAGTTTACCTAGGAAAATTCATAACACTAACAGTCTGTATCTGTTACTTTGTTTTTATAATATTCATATTTTTATTTTAAACAATGATTATAAAAAGCCATATCCTTTTTTTTAAGAGTTCTTGGCAAGAGCTTATTAATTTGCCGTCTTTTGTTACTTAAGTATAGCTGACACACGATGTTACATTGGTTTCAGTGATTCAACAGGTCTATACTTTCTGCTATGCTCACCACAACTGTGCATCGGCCAGCTGTCACCATACGATGCTATCACGATATCATTGGTATGTTATACTTTCATTGTGTTTTAAACAGGGAAATCTTAATTATACAAGCCCTGGTTTGGTCTATTGCAGTAAGTTTGAAACATTAAAGATCTCTAGGTTAAGAAAAAGAGAGGTACAGTTTGAATCTTTCATATATAATTATTTTAGCTTTAATGACAAGGAAATATTTACTAATTCGAGTTTAAATTGATTATAACATTTCATGGCAAAGGGTTTCACAGGAACTCAGATTAACTCTCCTGATTTACGTCAGTAGGGGAAAAATAAAAACTGGAGAATACGTCCTCAGTGACCTTGTTTTGATGTCCCCTTTTTCTAGAAAAAAATTTTTTTTACATTTATTTATTTTTGAGAGACAGAGTGAGACAAGGTGAGAGTGGGTAAGGGGCAGAGAGAGAGGGAGACACAGAATCCAGAGCAGGCCCCAGGCTCCGAGCAGTCAGCACAGAGCCGGACGACGCGGGGCTCGAACTCATGAACTGTGAGATCATGACCCGAGCCGACGTCGGACGCTTAACTGACTGAACCACCCAGGCGCCCCTGATGTCCTCTTTTTCTGTTGGCACCAAGTATGCTGTCGGCGCTCTGATTATTACGCTACTGTGCCAAACTTAGCTCCTTGTCAGACTGCGGCTAGCAAACAGGACGTACGTCTATTCACATGCTCCCAAGACAGTAATGAAACGAATCCTCTATCTTTTGTCTTTTAGGTTAAGAGAGGTAACTACTTAAATAGTTAAGGTTCTTGTTAAAATGAAATTACCTGTTTTCAAATATGAAGACCTAAATGCGTGTCCGTGCCTGGTTATCTGAGGGGCAAGGCCGGGAACTCTCACTGGAAGCATAAGGCTGCAGTGCTGGGATAGGCAGAATAATCTGAAGCGACGAAATTTGAAATTCGGGGTAGTCTGTTACAGTAGCAATAGGAAACCAATATTGATACTGTTCGAAAGACAACCGTAAAGCTGTCACACTGTGGGCTTTGAAAGCAGATTTGCTGCCTTTTCTTCCTCTGTTGTGATATCATATGCTTGTTTCCACTAGCGTAATGCACACTGGGGTTGCCGTTGTTAATCTTGCAATCGTACTTTTCCAGTTAAAGACACCAGACCTTTGGCCTCTTTTTCATTCCCAGGGTGTCCAGTGGGTGGCCTGTGATGTCTCGCTGCTAACCTGAAACGATATTTCATCCGACCTAATAAGCACTCAGCTCAGATGGTCATCTGTGCAAATGCCACAAGGAACAGCTCCCACAGGACCCAGAAAAGTATTCGTTTCCCAAAGAGACTTAAAGCCTACATTGATAGCATATAAAATAAGGACTCTTTAACATGTAAAAAGTGATGAGGTTACTTCACCCTTTCGTTAGGCTTTTAGGAAAAAGCGAAACTTAAATCTTAAGAGATCCGTATGCCCACCTGACACTTCAAAACAATAGAAATCCAACTAATGAAATGTATCCTAACTTCCTCCCCTAGCTTCTTACTCCCAACATTCGCTACCCTTTCCAACTAACTTTTCCATTCTTCTAATTTTCTGATCTTGAAGCTTTGGAGTAATTTTTTTTTTTCTTCCTCTGATCAGCCCTTTGGAAAGCTCCCACCTTGTCCTCTTTCTCTGACTCTCCTTTCTCACCATTAGCATGCAAATATCAAATACAACTCGGGTGTCCCACGTCTGTATCCAGTGGCACGCTCCCTGGTCTCTGCCTCTTGGGTTCATTCTATACAACATATGCCTCTTTCTGCCGTCATCCCACACCATTCCCTCCACACTCCACGGTGGCTCCCTGCTGCTTTGACCTTACGAACAAATCCTTCTGCTTGACTTTCAAGGTCTAGCCATCTTCTCAGTCTTGTTCTCCGCTCCTCTCAACATGCCTTCCCTCTTTCAGACAACCAGGCCGTTTCCTCTGTTCACGAAATTTACTTTTCTCTCTCCTGGTAACTCAGGAGAAAAAGACAAAGCTGAGTAAGACATTGACCCCTCTCTTTGACAAGTATGTAGTTTGATGGGGTGGGGGAGGACAGACAAGTAAGTTAATGAGCGTTTTAGGCTCTGTTATAAAGAGCCTCGTGGTGACAACACCAATGAGGGCTGAGGGATCAATTCTTCAGGAGAGGCAGGGTAGGAAAGGCTTTGGAGAGGAGGAGGTGATAGAAAGAGGAGTCATCCTTTTGAGAAGTGATTGTTTTGGAACATTCTGCAATAAACAGTAGACTCTGTTAATGCTCGTCAGATAACGGAAAAAGAGGGGTGCCTGGGTGGCTCAGTTAGGCATCCAACTTCAGCTCAGATCATGACCTCATGGTTCATGAGCTCAAGCCTCGCGTCTGGCTCTGTGCTGACAGCTCAGAGCCTGGAGCCTGCTTTGGATTCTGTCTCTCTCTCTTTCAAAAATAAATAAACATTAAACAAAATGTTTTTAAAGATAATGGAGAAAGAGATAAGCAAAACTCACCCACTAGTAATTTCCACCCTGGGAGAAAATATCTCCTTCGATACAGTTCTATTTTATACTTAGGAAGAATTGTGACCTCAGTGACTCAGAAAAAGTCAAAAGTAGAACCCATATAACTCATTCTGCTGGAGTATACTTGGTTTTATTCCACTGTGAGAGTAAGGGAATGTTCCCAATAGTTTTGTATTGCCCTGCAATGAGCCGCAGATATAGCATGGATTTGAAAGCAAACTTTTTTCTGTTGGTTTCTGCCTATAACCTATGCTAACCCTATGGGAAATCGAAGTCTGGCACTCTATATGATATTTTGAGGGGCTCTGGGAAAACAGTCTGAATGGGTTTCTTAAATTCTACTATCATTGGCTTCCTCACCTTCAAAATGGAGATGAAAGCAGCACCTCTTCTGAGGATTATGTGAGCATAAATACAAAAAGCAAACGGCATATTCTGAGGCAGGCACTTCCCTCTGTAGGGCTAAAAGACATTTAAATACTGTTCAACTGCATCTAACTCTGAAAACATGAACACCCCGAGTAGTTCCGAGTCATGTACCCTACTTGATTAGCACACCGGCTCTCTTCCAGCAGACTGGTATGTGAAAGTGAATTTCCGAAGGCTGAAAAGAGACCAAGGTCCCAGCTTGAGGAGGAGAAAGAATGCCAAGAGGGGAAAAGGAAGTTTCTGGAAACAGCACCTGATGAGGCTCTATGGATAAACCTACTCCATGGTTTTACCAAGCCCTCGTTCTGAAAAACTAGCTAAAGACAACACTATAATTTGACGGCTGGTGCACAAGAGGCTTGTTGAATAACTACCACTTACGAGTGCCGTGCTGGGCATTTTCACAAGTATTATCTCAATTAATCCCCATAACAACCCCGCGAGGCAGGTCTCATCACTCCTTGTTTTTATACATGAGGTAACTGGGGTTCAAAGAAACTAAGCGAGCCACGCAAGGTCACAGTACCAGAAAGAAAAACATCCCAAAATGGCTACAGGCTCCTCCCGTGCCAGCTGCTTCTACACCAGGTGGTTCTGCAGTCACAGACAGAGCCAGTGTGGGGCCCAGGTTTCTTCCAAAATGTCTATCCCCCAGGCACAATACCAAAGATCTTCCACCAATTTCTGATGGCCTGTTTACGTGGTTTCCTCCAAGTGCCTGAAATAGCTGCAACATTTGTGTGTTAACATCCAGGGTGGTATTCTTCCTCTTTTCTTCGTAGCAACCTAGCACGGCCACAGGTAAACTTGTATCTGCCGTTGTGGCTCAAAAGCATTCACTAAAAGCTGAAATAAAAGGCAGAAAGGAAAGGCACAGCAGAGTGATCAGCAGACTCAGGTGAGCATCTTCAGCTGTGGATGGGACAGTCGTGTGCGAGCACGAGGGGAAAGCAGTCATTGTACACTTCGGGCCAGCTCACTGGCTGCCAGGGAAATTAGAGCACTCGACGCTTTTTCTTTGGCTTACTTACCAACGCCTGTGGCCTTAGAGAGTTTTAACTAGCCTCAGACCAGACATCTTCAGGGTCAGTAGCATGTGGCCAGGCAACTCTTTTTTTCCAGGGGAAAGGAAAGCCTATAGAGCGCTGGCTTTCAAACCTTGGTATGCTTCAAAATCACCTGGAGGGCTTGTTAAAACACATTTTCCTGAGCTCCTCCTCTAGAGTTTCCAATTCGGTAGATCAGAAGTGGAAGCTTGAAAATTTCCATTTCTACCAAGCTCCTGGTGATGCTGCTGGTACAGAACTCCACTGTGGGAACTATTCACCTAGATCAGTGTTCTTGACATTGGCCACATATTAGAATCCCCCTGGAGAGCTTTAAAAGACACTGACATCCATACCCAAGCCAATAATCTAAACTTCTGGGGATGTGACCTAGGCTAACCTATGGGAAATCGAACAAATGGACACCAGGATTTTAAAACTTGTGATTCCAACGTGGAAACCACTGGCCCTGGATCTTTGAGAAGCAAGCCCTGTCCTCCATAACTGCTAAGAGCCCTGTGCTAGATAACTCCTGACATCTACTTTGCCTGACAGAGGAGAAAGTGTTTATGACTTTTAGTGGAAAAACCTGTAGCTGTTCTAGACTTGAAAACAAAATAAACTACGGATATCTCAAAGATAATAGCTTCCAGAACCTTAAAAAACATGAAAAATCAGCAGAGAACAAATTGTGATAAACAAATGGAATTGCTGGGGCGCCTGGGTGGCGCAGTCGGTTAAGCGTCCGACTTCAGCCAGGTCACGATCTCGCGGTCCGTGAGTTCGAGCCCCGCGTCAGGCTCTGGGCTGATGGCTCGGAGCCTGGAGCCTGTTTCCGATTCTGTGTCTCCCTCTCTCTCTGCCCCTCCCCCGTTCATGCTCTGTCTCTCTCTCTGTCCCAAAAATAAATAAAAAACGTTGAAAAAAAAAATTTTTAAAAAAACAAATGGAATTGCCTTGGGGGAGCAAATGACTTACGTTGCTGGACAGAACATGTTAAGAGTGGGATGGTGTGTTTATCCAAGTCCCTGCGGTCATGTAACTTTATCGTTTCACTTAAGTATCGTTATTCATCATCACCTTTGATCCCTGTGGCTTAGCTAACTTAAAAGCCTGATATTTCAGGGGCGCGTGGGCGGCTCAGTCAGTAAAGCATCTGACTTTTGATTTTGGCTCAGGTCATATCTAACACCTCGTGAGATCAAGCCCCCTGTAGGGCTCTGCGCTGACAGCACAAAGTCTGCTCGGGATTCTCTCTGCCCCTCCCCCACTCGCACACACTCTGGCCCTCTCTCTCTCAAAATAAATAAATAAACTTTTTTTAAAAAAAACTTGATGTTTCCCACTTTCAATCCAATGTAAACTTAATTTTGAACCAGACTCTATGAAGACATTTGTGCCAAATGTCAGAAAGATCTTAGAGAATGGGGGAAGTAGGTTCAAAAAGCAACGGTCCCGTGTATTCTCTGTCAAACCTCTAGTAACACTCTGAAACAAACCATTTCAAAATCAGTGAGCAGTGATCGCTGAGAGCGAGTGTACGTTCCCCAAATCAGTCTTTCGCCAAACCACTTGCATTTCCCTTTTCGACAGGTTTACAGGTCAGGAAGATCAGGAGCACATCATGGACAAAAATACATCTTGATTTCAGCAAGGAATTTGCCATCCTGTGGATAAGAATGACATAAATGACAGTACACCTGAAGAGAGTCATAGCTGGTAATTGTAGCTACCCAAGGAATGTTGACCGCTTGATGAATCACTGCCTCCCCGAAGGGCAGTCACAATGGCAGACTCCCAAGCGCTATCTATGGTTCATCCAGTCTAAAATCTCAGTTAATGATGGATGAGGACACAGAAGACATGCTTATCAAAGCCGGAGGTGTGACAAAGCTGGGAGAGAAGCCTAATTCATTAAATGTCAAAAGAACCAAGAGAGGCAAACAGTCTCCACAAACTAAAACAACAGGCTGACATGACTAAGAACAAACTTAATAAGGATAAACGTAAAAGTATCCATTTTTAAAAATCAAATGCCAAAGTAGGGGAGTAAGGGAGATTGCGATTAAAAATGGTTTTGTGAGAAAAAATCCCAAGGAGTTTTAAGCGACTATAGTCTCAATACAATCTAGTGGGTCTCAGATACCTGTGAAAATCTGTGAAAGCTAAAGACTATCTCATAGACAAATGTGCATAGTCATAAAATTTTGTTTACAATTTCAGCTGGAGCCCATGAATGACCACCAGAGTTCACAGATCCCAAGCTAAGAACTCTTAAATAGTATATTTAAGCCACCATAAAAACGACATCAAGTTTTGTTAAAGCACAAAAGTGTAATATCAAAACAATGGAGATAACGGTCCAAAGGGCTTGATACATCTTAATTACAGTCTTCAGTTTACAGTATTCAGCTAAATGTAGAGACTGAAAAAATCGGAATAAAATTAATGGTGCAGCGTCTAGAAATTATGTTAAATAAAGACCATTTGATGGAATCTGAGCCATTCACTCTTAAAAAACACAGGAGAAACACAATAGCAGGGTTCTAAAATCTGAAGGCTACCATTTGTAAGACCATGCAGACTTACAATACTCTATAGCACCATTATCCAGTAGAAATGCAATGCTAGTCACATGTGTCACTTAAAACTTTCTAATCAGCATATTTAAGGGCAAAAAGAAACAGGCGAAATTAAATTTAATAATATATTGTATTTAACCCCACGGACGAAAAATAGTATCGTTTCAACATGCGATCAGTGTAAAACTTTTTCATATTGAGTTTTTGAAATCTGATATAAGTTTTACTTTTAAAACACATTTCAATTAGGACTAGAGGCATTTTAAGTGCTCTCCAGCCACATGTGGCTAGTGTCACCACATGTGGCTAGCTGGACACCACAGCTCTTTAGCTTCCCAGGATGAAGAAAGCCAATTAAGAGATATCAGAGACAGACAAATTTCTAACAGAGCTTCCCCAAAATGGAACAAGTCCCCTTACAGAGTAATAAGGTCTCTGTCATGGGATATGTTCTAATTTAGACCCGGTGACTGCACGTCAAGGATTATTTAAGCATTTCCGTATAGGCTTGGCACTGGGGTAGAGAATACGAAAGTCCAGTCTCATGCTGAGGCTATAATGCTTTGACTGTCAGGTTTGGGAATCAAAGTTGTTTCAACCACCAACTTCATGATATTCTGGGACAAGTGGCCAGCCAGTGTCTCCTTGGAAGATCTTGCCAATCTGGTTATGCAAATACACGGCAGGTGCCCCTGCCCTTCTGTGGTAGAACCCAGCCTAAGTTGCCCGTGAAGACAATCCATATGCTTTGGCTCAAGCTCTGACAGGAGGCTGAAGAGGGACTATTATCGCATCACTGAGCTAAGCTCAGTCTGGAAATAACCCACCTAAAACATGTGTCTGACATACACATTTAATTCTTGCACCCAGCCAGCCAGCTCACCCTTAGTTCCAGTTTTGCATTAAGCTCATTAACAGAAAATTAAGCGCCTAGCTATGGTAAGACCATAAAGGTACTTCTCTAAAGGGAAGTGCTATTCAAAATGGAAAACCATCCACAAAGAAGACCGCTGGCTTGTGGTTAACCACCCACAGTCCCAGCCCTCATGGTCTGCAACAGCTGATAACTGCATCAGTATATGGTCAGTCTGAACCGTATTGGATAAGCGACCAGTGTTTGAGGAACCAGCCCCAAGGTTTTTGTAATCCACAGACAACTGCTGTCTGGTGGAGCTGGAAAAGGGTTGGTAGGAAAGATGTGCTCTGGAGGCAGAGTCCCTGAGTTCAAGCCTCACCTGTGCTCTCAGCAGCTATGGGACTTGGACAAGTGACCAGCAGTTCCTCTAATTCATGCTTTTCACCTGAGAGACTAATCTGCCCCTGCCAGTCATTTCAGTGTTTATAAAAACAAAAGCCATACACGAAGTAAGATACAAGCGCTGGGTTCGCTGATGACACTCTATGAACACTACTGACAGTCCTTTTTCTAAAAGTGCTTTTATTTTTTTCCTGAATATATGTATAGGAATAGGTATATGCATATGATATACATTCATTACAGAAAATTTGGAAAATCTATGAAAGCGTTAGGAATAAAGTTTAAATGACCCTACCACCCAGAGCAAGCCGCTTTTTGACATTTTGTCGCTTCTGTACATTTCTTTAATATAATGTGCGTCATTTTCTAGAAACATCAATTTTTTTTTTTAAGGAACACCAATTTCTAATACCCTTCAAAGTTCCAAGGTCACAAAGAGTAACTCTCTTATTGAAATCTCTGATGTCATGCCTCTTCTCCTACTATCCTGACCATCGCAGCAGGGATGGACTCCTGCTATCATAATGTCCCATTCGGGAGGGTCCTGGATAAGGACTTAGTAGCAGATAAAAGGCTGTAAGAGTCCCGGTCTTGCATTTCACAGGGGAAGAAAGTGAAGCTCAGAGAGCCAAAGTGACTTTCCTACAATCACCCAGCATGACCTAGAGCCGGTGTGTTGTACCCCACATGAGCACCCCCCCACCTCACCATACTCCTTTGTACGGCATGACTCAACCTCGCACATTCAAGCTAATTTGGAGCCCGCTTTCTGCCAGGCATCTCTATATTTTAATGTCGAAATCAAATGCCTAACTATATATATTTTTTTAAAAGTTGCATGGTAGCTTGATGACAGGAAAGTCATTTATTCGACAAAGGGCACTTGATAAGGTTGTCTTTCTGAAGAAAAAGCTCAAAAGAATTCTCTTTGCCATGTGCAAAATATCCCCTTAATTAACACGAACACTCAAATCACCAGGCATTTAAAATGTTTATTCCAAGAGTTTTAGAGTTATACCTTAATACCAATCTATAGGAAACAGGGACATAAGAGTAATAATACCTGCTATCATCCCAGTTAAATATAAGCATCATAAATAATATTTGCACCTTTAAGCAATTCATATATCCTTCCCAAAAATTAAGATTGTAACGTGGGGCTTTTGCTTTCCAATGGGATGAAATATATTGCTGAGCTTTGTTTTGTTTTTTTGCAAGTCTAACACTCAAAGAAGGACTTTTCCTGGTCTATCTGGACTATCTGTCTCCTTAAGAAATAAATAACTTTGAAGTTACAGGGTTACCTCCATTATCACCTAGTCACTCCTCACCAGATGCAGGGAAACAAAATTAGTCACCCTCAGTCCCTAGTGCCCATGCTTTTACATTACCTGCTGTGTTGCATTCTAAATTATTTGTTGATTCATCATGTATTTATCTGCCTCTCTCATTAAATAATTGATCAACCTTCTCGAGGTTGGCGTTTGCTATAAGGATTAACTAATAGTATATATAAGGCAACTTAGCACAGCTCTAGGCACAGACCAAGAGTGACCTGATGTTACCCATTATTATCACCTTTATTATCAACTTTAAGTGCATGTCACTGCCCAGAACAGAGTCTGCAACCCTCAAATAGAGGTGGAAACATGGGCCCTTGGAAAATCTGGTGTCTTAACCACAGAAGTACCGAGTGCAGTTTTGGAAGAAGATTCTCCCTACCTTCTTCAGCAGGTGCTAACTAACCACTGTTCGGCAGCATGCGTGTGTGTGCCAGGCCAAGTCATAATCACTGAGGCTGTGAAGATGGCCTGCCCCCAGAGAGCTCACAGATGAATCCTGGGGGAACACATGTGAGTGATGTCTGAGGACAAGCGTAAGGAGACAAGTGCAGAAGTCGAGAAGAACTCATGGTTTTATCTCGAGAACCAAAAAGGCATTTGAAATAGCAACCTTTGTCTTGAATGTTGGAGACAGGACGCCTGGGGAGGGTGCACCAAGTCCCAGAGGACAAGTAGTAACAGCAAACCTATTGTTTTCTCGGAGGAAAACAGAGAAACACGGTCATTTCCACGTGTGGTACCTGGAGAGGGTGGGTGCGGCCTGCAGGGGGCCCTAGGGAGGGTGTGGTTGTGGGGGCCTGTGGACAGGTCCCAGCTTCAGGCACCACCTCCCGGCACCACTTGGTTCTGCCTGAATGTTCTGTGGTTCCACGGAGCCCTTTGGCTCTTCTGGCTTCCCCGGCTATCGCCGTCAGCCACTTTCTTAATCCTTCTGCTCCTGCTTTCTTCTGCCCTGTCCTCTCTTTTCTGTCTCCTGTCATTTATGTTTTGCTTCTTGACTTTGTCCCAATCCTTCTGAAGTGCTTCTTTCCTTTCCTCTAAGAAATAACTCATTCCCAGGCGTCTAAATTACCTTCGAGTTGTGGGTTCCTCAAACTTTGGGGTTCCCATTTTCATTGCTGCTTCCCGCACAGAATGTCTCTCTTTGCCACGAGAAAAAGCATTCATTTTTCTTATTTCTGGGTTTGGCAACGTTTGAGGTGCCAAAGTACAATCTTTGAATAATTAAAGCCTTATGTAGGCAGCTCTGGGGGACATTTTATGGCCAATAAATCCTATGAAATACTGTTACTTTAACTTCCCTAAATAGTTCTCAGAAGTCATTGGAGCTGCTGTAAATATATATATATATATATATATATATATATATATACACACACACACACACACACACACATACACACACACACACACACATACATTTACAGATAGATATATATATACGTTTTATTATTTACAAAGTACTTCTACCTTACTCTGCTTTTATTCAAGTATGAAAAATATGCTTTCTACAAAAGTCATTTCTTTAAAACACAATGCATAGGACTCTAACACAATTTTCCCCATTTCTGCATAAAGAGGCTCACACTTGTGGGCAATAGCTTACTTAATGCCTTCCCTTCCAATTCCTGAACTAACCAGAATTTCCCTTTTACATCTCAAACGCCTTGCTTTTGTGATGTGTTTTATACTTGCCAAGCCCTTTCACATACAAGATTTCACTTACTTCTCTCAACGGCTCTGTAGTATTTGTTCTTCTTTTGCATTTGACAAAAAAATGAGGCAGAGAGGTTGCGTATTTCATCCCAAGCCCCATGGCTTAGCTGTGAGTGGCAGTAGCCACTTGAATGCAAGATGGCTGAGGCACATCCCACTGCTACCTTATATGACATGAGAAGACAGTAAGGCCTTGGCGTTTTGGCTCTAGGGCCTCGTCCCATATTCCTCAAATGAGAAATGTAATTACTCTCCTTTCCATTCTTTCTTCTTTGGTATTAAGTGGCCCTCCAGTCACTGTTACACTAATGCAAAGACATCATGATAATTCTCGTTTCAAATAAGGCTCTTACTGTGAGCAAATAACTAGTGACTTGACATTACCAGAAAAGAAAAAAAATAGCTGCCAGGGTTATAAACCCTATAAATATTTTCTAGCAGAACAAAAGGTGATAACCACTGCCGCAGTCAGGTTTTGCAGAAGCAGAGCCTGAGCGGGGATTCACACACACCTCATGTATTGAGGCATCACACGCAGGAGAAACTGATGAGGAGTGAAGAAATCAGGACACAGAGGGGGAAAGGCGACGTCTGGTGCCTGAACTTGCAGGTAGATTTGCAGATACAGAAGTGCTGCCTCCAATGTTCTGGGGCTCCCCAGCATGTGCCCTGCCTTGAGGCAAAGGAGCAGGATTTTATAACCCCACTGCAGTCTGCCACGGGCCATTGGACAGGCCTGTAGAAGAGACTCTAGGGGAACCGGATCGGGCAATAACAATAATAATTTAATGATAATAACACTAATTCCACAACTATCATTGGTTGAATGCCTACTATGTGATAGTCACTTACCTGTATTATTTCCAATTCTTAGAGCAATTCTGCAAGTTATCAATAAAAAAGTGATATATAAAGAATGATGTGATTTGTTTGAGGGAATAGACCTGGACATTGGCAGTTCTGGGGTTAAATCCTTATAAATCCTTATTTGACTCCAAAACCCATGATTGTTTGCTATTCTGTAATACCAGCTCCAGTTCTGTCAATGCTCAATGGTGAGACGGCCAGGCAGCACTAGCTAGGCCTGCATTACTAACTTATTCTTCCTCCCAAAATGCCACTAAGACGTGACCTGTACTTAAAAAGAAACAACAGCAACAAAACAAAAACCACAGCAAACACAATGAAAATTTCTGCATCCACTCAGCACCTACTATGTGTTTCACAGCCTTTTGACACTGGAACTAGATTAAGACAGGAAAGATCTCTGTTTTCAGGGAGCTTATATACATAACCACAGAAATAATCCATCTAATAGGATATGTGCTATTTTAAAACATAGGATAATGGGATAGAAAAGAAATTAGCCAGAGAAGGCCTCCAAAAGGGGATGTTATGTGGGTGGAGTCTGAAGGGAAAAAATTAGATAGCAATGAGATGGCCTGAAGGCAGAAAATTCCAGACTAAGAACACAGCAAGTGCAAGGCCCTGAAGGCGAGGGGTTGGGGGAGGGGGAAGCTTGTTTATTTAGGAATAAGAAGGTCTGGGTGGCTGGAGTTCAGTGAGCAAGGGAAGCACAGACATGAAACTGAGGTCAGGAAGGTTGGCAGGGTCTTGACCACTTGGCTCTTGTAGACCCAGATAAGGAACTGGGATTCTCTTTCATCTAATGTTATAGACAACAGAGTGATATGACCTGATTGACATTCTTGAAAGACACTGACTACACTGTGGAGTGTGGATCATTTGGATAGGGGGTAACAGAGGGAAAGCAGGGAGACCAGCAAAGATGTATCCAGTCCTCTAGGTAAACCCTGATGAGGGTGTCTCTGGAGTAAGTAGCGACCATAAGAGAGAGAAGTGAATGGATATGAGGTATGCTTTATAGGTAGCACTGACAGAGTTTGCTATAGGAACTGATGGAGACAAAAATCAAGAATAACTCCTTTTTTTTTCCTTCAAATTTTTATGTAAATTCTAGTTAGTTAACATACAATGGTTATAATACTGGTTTTAGGAGTAGACTTCAGTGATTCATCACTTACATACAACACCCGGGGCTCATCACAACAAGTGTTCTCCTTAGTACCCATCACTCATCTAGCCCATCCCCCACCCACCTCCCTCCATCAACCCTCAGCTTGTTCTCTATCTTTAAGAGTCTCTTATGGTTTGTTTCCCCTCTCCTTCTTTCTTCCCCCTTGCCATATGTTCATCTGTTTTGTTTCTTAAATTGCACATATGAGTGAAATCATATGGTATTTGTCTTTCTCTGACTCACTTATCTCACTTAGCATAATACACTCTAGCTCCATCCATTTGTTGCAAATGGCAAGATTTCATTCTTTTTGATGGCTGAGTACAATTCCAGTGTGTGTGTGTGTGTGTGTGTGTGTGTGTGTGTGTGTGTATCACATCTTCTTTATCCATTCATTGGGCTCTCTCCATAATTTGGCTATAGTTGATGATGCTACTATAAACATCAGGGCGCATGCACCCCTTTGAATCTGTATTTTTCTATCCTTTGGGTAAATACCTAGCAGTGCAATTGCTAGACTGTAGGGTAGTTCTATTTTGAACTCTTTTGAGGAACCTCCATACTGTTCTCCAGAGTGGCTGCAGCAGTTTGCATTCCCACCAACAGTTCAAGAGGGTTCCCCTTTCTCCACATCCTGGCCAACACCTATTGTTTCTTGTGTTGCTGATTCTGACAGGTGTGAGGTAAAATCTCACTGTGGTTTTCATTTGTATTTCCCTGATGATCAGTGATGTTGCTCATCTTTTCTTGTGCCTGTTATCCATCTGAATGTCTTCTTTGGAAAAATGCCTATTCATGTTTTCTGCCCTTTACTTAACTGGATTATTTGTATTTTGGGTGTTGAGTTTGATAAGTTCTTCATAGATTTTGGTAACTAACCCTTTATCCAATATGTCATTTACAAATATCTTCTCCCACTCTGTAGGTTGCCTTTTAATTTTATTGTTCTCTTTGCTGTGCAGAAGCTTTTTATCTTGGTGAAGTCCCAGTAGTTCATTTTTTGAAGAGTAACTTCCAAGTTTTTGGATTTAGCAACCAGAGTTGCCATTTTCTCACATTTGGAAGGCTTTAGAGAAATAGGTTAGCTAGAAGCGGTGCTAGAGAATCATGAGTTCTTCTTTAGGCATGGCCATGTGGCATGCCAATTAAACATTCACACAGAAAAATCAAGTCAGAAGCTAGATGTGTGAATCTGCGCTTGTGAAGACAGGTCATAGCGAAGACGGAAATCTGGGAGCCTCAGCTTATGGACAACATTTGAAGCAATGGGACTAAGATCACCTAAGGAGGAGATGACTGCAAAGGGGAATGAAGGGGCCCAGGAATTATGTCTAGGGACTCAATATCTAAAGGTAGGTAGAGAAGGAATAGCTAGTTAAGGCACTGCGAAGGAAAAATCTCTCGAGTTAGGAGAAAAGCAGAGGTCTTCAGAGTATGCAAAGATTTTCCAAGGAGAATGCGGGCACAGACAGTTCCAAGGAAAGTGATTTCTAGATCCTCAACTTCACATCTACTCTGCAGAAACTTAACTGCCTGAGAAGGTGCCTAGTGCGAGTAAGAGGTTCTCCATCCCCACTGCCTTTCACAGACACGTGTCTCCCATCTTCTTCTGTCTCAAATCTCACTCTAGTATGTGCCCAGTAGTGTGAAAATGTCCTGGGCACAAAAAGACACAGTTAGAAATACAGATGTTAGTTTGACGAAGTTCATAACTGCAATCTCTACCTAACCACGCCTTGTCCAGGTCAGGTGATGTCAAATTTTTTGCTTCCCATAAAATTGGAGGAGAGCCTACTTGAGCTGAGAAATGGCGGATCGTTAAAACATTGCTTTGTGATAAATTACTCTATGAGTTTTGGCATATAACCCAGGAATCCAAAGAACCGAATAGCACTTCTAAAACAAAATTTCTATCTGATTTATATAAACATGTTTTCTCAAAGCTTACCCTTTTTAAAAAGAAAACAACAGGCAAAGAATTGATGCTAGATTCTGTCTTACCATAACAATAAGTAGTAGTATCCACAGATATATGAACTAACTGGCAAAAAAACATAAGCTCTACCCAACTCAGAGGAATTTATTTATAATAAAATTTTCTTTTTAGTTTCATAATTTCTCATCAAAATTTGTAATACACAGAATCTATGTTATACTTTTATCAAGGGTATAAATTATTAATTAAATGTAGTGATAACTGAATCTGAAATAACTGTTTTAATTTGGAGAGCTTTATTTTCATAGAAAAATTGTAAAGCTTTATTTCCAATTCATATGCATAATTTAGTTGCAGAGATGCTGACACAGAGCCCTAAAATATATTACACTGGGAAAAAATTTTGTGCAGAAAGTTGAATGAAAATATAAATTTAGGGGGAAAAAGGAACAATGTAAAATTAAAATGTCAAACTGTTAAAGGAGTCTGTGTATTTTCTAAATGGTTGATGGTAAGAATCACATTTCTACCGTGTTTGGATTCCACTGGGCACATTAAAAAAGAGTGATACAACATTTTTATTTTAAGATGTCAATATATATAACATACTAAAAATTTTATCCCTCACACTATTTAAACCAAACGATGAAAAATCTAGATGTCATCTCTAAAAATGTGCAAGGGTCTACAAAATGTTACAAAATTCTTTCAGGGGCTATAGGAACAAAAGTGTTTGAAAACAACATATGTAAGCCAAGAGAAAGGCTTCAAATGGAGAGTGGTCAATTTGTCAAATGCTGCTGAGAGTAAAATGGGAATACAACTGGACTGGCAACAGGCAGGTCACTGACCACCTTGATTCGAGCAGTTTCAGTACAGTGAAGGGGCTGGAAACCCAGGTGGAAGAAGCTGAAGAAAGAACGAGAGATGAGGATGCCGAGGCCCCCAAGTAAGACAACTGTTGATAAATTCTGCAGTGAAGGGGAACAGAAAAAGGGAGTGATAGCTGGCAGGATAGGAGGGATCGAGAGAAGGTAGATAAAGGGGGCCTGGGTGGGTCCGTCGGTGGGGTGTCCTAGTCTCTCTCTTTTCTTAATGTTTTATTTTATTTTTGAGAGAGTGCAAGTGGGGGAGGGGCAGAGAGAGGAAGACAGAGGATCCCAAGAGGGCTCCGTGCTGATAGCAGCGAGCCTGACATGGGACTTGAACTCACGAACCGCGAGATCGTGATGTGAGCCGAAGTCAGATGCTCAACCAACTGACCCACCCAGGTGCCCCAAGCATCTGACTCTTAATTTCAGCTCAGGTCATGATCCCAGGGTCGTGGGATCCAGCTCCGTGTTGTGCTTTGCACTGATCTGAGCATGCAGCATGCTTAAGATTCTCTCTCTCTCTCTCTCTCTCTCTCTCTCTCTCTCTCTCTCTATCCCCCCCCCCGCTCCATCTGCTCCTCTCCCCTGCTTGTGTGCTCTCTCCCTAAAAAAATTTTTTTAATATTTTTAAAAAAGGGAAGATAGATAAAGAAGATACTAGAACCCATTTGTATGCTGAGTGAAAAGTAGAGAAGAAGAAACCAATGATGCATGTGAGATGGGGGAAATTCAGGAGCAAAGGTGAGGGCTAGAATTCAAAGTACAAGGGAAGCAGGGACTTATCTTCCATTGTCACAGGAAAGAAGGCACAGATGTGGGTAGAGAGGCCAGTACTACTAGGCTTATAGAAAATACAGGTGATGGAGAGTGAAAAATATAGGGTGGTCAAGGGAATGGAGGTCTTGATAAGATCAAAAAAATATTGGAATGAAGATAATAGAATAAATGAGATACAAGAATAGAAAGTATCAAGGAGAAGGATGTTCAAACTAATATTTTATTTTATTACTTTACTTTTTTAGAGAGAGAGAGAGACAGAGAGCGTGTGCAAGCAGGGGAGAGGGGCAGAGGGAAAGAGGGAGAGAATCTCAAGCAGGCTCCACACTCAGCACAGAGCCCGACATGGGGCTCAATCCCACAATCCTGGGATGATGACCTGAGCCAAAATCAAGAGTGAGACCCTTAACCGACTAAACCACCCAGGCACCCCTAGAGATTACTCTTAAAAACAAAATAAATAAGTAAATAACTAAATGGAATAGAACACTCAACTGACTTGGCCACTGAGGCACCCCATCAAACTAATATTTTAAAGGAGATGCAATTATTGGTTTGATCAAGGGAATTGGTGGTGAGGTGGAATGGAGGAAAAAATACTTGGAGGTGATGAAGTTAAGGAGTTGAGGGCGCAGGGTATTGGATGGATTACTCACATGGATGTTGAAGTCACCAGAACAGTAATGGGAGTAGAAGGAAAACGGCAGTGAACCAGATACCAATCTTATAAATAAAGGGACACAACTGGGAGGCTGGGAGAGGAAGACTCTGAGAGAAGTGTGGGCGGGACACTAGGATGTTGTGCGCTTTAAAAGGACCAGCGTTTCTGAAAGATAAGGAAGACAAATAGTTTCTAGTAGGTAATAGGTAGCCAGAAGGACATCTGGAGGTATATGGAGCATGAGAGAAAAAGCAGCCACCACCTAGGACAAATATTGGGGGGGGGGGGGGGGTACAGGGTATAGGTGGAACAAAGGATCAAGAGCAATTCACAGAAAAGGTTGAAGCTTCAAGGGAATTTTCTGACAGACTGAGAGCATGAGTGTGCAACATGGAAAGACACAGGAGGGAGTCTAGATGATCATGGGTGGCCCAGGAGACTTCTGCTTCTGCTGGTGACATCAGTTATGATGGAATTTACCCTATGAGCAAGATGTGCCATCAGTGCATTCTAAAATCCAGAGGATTTAAGGGCACCCGGGTGGCACGGCTGGTTGAGGTTCTGACTCTTAATTTCAACGCAGGTCATGATCCCAAAGTCATGGAACGGGGCCTCGCCTAGGGCTCTGTGCTGGACACAGAACCTGCTTGGGATTCTCTCTCTCTCCCTCTGCCCCTCTCCCCCACTCACTCTCTCTCTCTAAAAAAAAAAAAATAATAATAATAAACAAAATAAGAAATAAAAAATCCAGAGGATTTAGCTAGAAGATTAGTGGGCAAGTGTACATTCAGTCTCTTCATTTTTCACCAGTAGGAAAAGCAATAGATGTGGGAGAATTGGCCAAAGAGAAACTATACTTGTGAACTGTCTCTGTGTAACTCATCCTCAAAGGGTTGGGTTTGTTTCTTACTATTCCTGCAATTTGGGTATGCCACCACCAGGGAGCAGAGGTACCACAGTCATGTGATGTTAAGGCTGGCAGTTTTTTCTTTTATTCCAGAATCTTTCTGCTTCAAGCTTCAGCATTTTCCAACAAAGGTTTTAACACCCAACTGAGGACACATAAATTCATTATGAGACAAACTGAAAATACCAAACATTAAACCGTTCACAGATGAGACTGAGAGCAAATTTTAGAGAAATAAGCAGTCAGACAGATTTTTACTTTTCTATTTCAACTAACCTCAACTTTAGATCTAAGCCTAATTTGGTTCACAGTTGTTAACTAGAATATGCCTTTACTACAAACCCCGTTCTTCTAAATATGGAGGCAAAACCTTTTTGTGCATGCTAGTTCAGTTAAATCAGAAATAATGCATTTCATAGGACTATAAAAGAGGAAACTAGTATCTGAGACCCATAACACCCAACCTCAAATCCTGCCTGATCAGCATTATGCCCTCCATTTCACAGATGAGAAAAGGGGCTTCAGAGAGATTAAGTAGCATTCTGGGGTTACATGGCCAGGTGGTAAGAAGTCAGGATTGAATCCGGCTCTGTTGGCCTCCAAAGTCTGTACTCCTTTGATGCTACAGTGCTACTCTAGGGGACCCATTATATGGAGACTAGAGAGGGTAAAAAAATAAGTATAACCCTTAAGGTACTTATAACCTAGTAGGGGTTCAGACACACCATAAGTTCCATAAGAGAAGTCCAAACTCATTCTCTTGTAGATGAGATCAAAGCTAGCTGGAGGATCAGAAAAGATACATGGAAGAGAAGGCTACGTGGGATGAGCTTCAAGGAATGGACAAGAGATTAGCAGGGGGAAAATACATTCACAGCCACGGGGCTCAGTCTCCAGACACTTCACATACCTTTTGGGCTCAGCAGCCCAAGCTTAGTTCACTAGCCAATTTCCTTCGACTGAATCCAAGTTGGTCAAAGGAAAATTATGTGTTTGCCTTCTTCATGTCCCAAGACCAAAGCATCTGTTTCGCTGCCATATTGGGGAGAGGGAAAATGGGAGAGAGAAACGGAGGGAGTTAGAGGTCTTCATGATGTCACAGTAATGGAAAAGATCATGTTTCTCCCTTCCTAGAATTTCCTCTGAAATATGTGACTACTCCAGAGATGTCACTCATGACGCATTTCCTCTTTTATTTTTCTTAAGATTTTATTGTTTTTTAAGTAATCTCTACACCCAATGTGGGACTCGAACTTAAAATCCTGAGATCAACAGTCACCTGCTCTATCAATGGAGTCAAATGCGCCCCAGACACTTTTCCTCTTTTAATTGACCCACAGTGATACACAGTGGCTGTTTCTAGTGCTTAGCTGAGTTTACTCTTAGCAAAGAATTCTGACAAAATGCTTTCTCCTCCCAGCATTAGAAACTATAAAATCCTTGTGTATAACCAAAACTGTACGAAATGATTTTAAACTCTATACACACGTGGTCTCATTTAATTGTCCAAACAACCAGATGAAATAATTACTATTATTATCCCCACCTTAGAAATGAGAAAACTGAGCCTCAGAGGTGTTGAACTTCTAACTGGCTTTATCAGAGACTTAATGTTTTTATTTTTAAAAAATAGTTGCAGGGGTGACTCATCAGTTAGGCATCCGACTTCAGCTCCAGTCATGATCTAGAGGTTCATGAGTTCGAACTGCCCCCTCCCATCAGGCTCTGTGCTCACAGCTCAGAGCCTGGAGTTTGCTTCGGATTCTGTGCTACCTGCTCTCTCTCCCCTCCCCTGCTCACACTCTGTCTCTCTCAAAAATAAATAAACATTAAAAAAAATTTTTTTAATTAAAAAAAATATATATTTGTGGGGCACCCAGGTGGCTCAGTTGGTTAGGCATCCGACTCTTGATCTCGGCTCAGGTCATGATCTCACAGTTCCTGAGTTCAAGCCCCGCCCTGGGTTCTGTGCTGACAGTGCAGAGCCTGCTTGGGATTCTCCCTCTCTCCCTCTCTCTGCCCCTCCCCGACTCATGCACGTGCGCACTCTCTCTCTCTCTCTCTCTCTCAAAATAAATAAATAAATACACTTTTAAAAAATATTTGCAAGGCTTGTTTATTCAGTGTTTTTTGTTTATTTGTTTTTAAGCAGGCTTCACGCCCTAAGCGGAGCCCAAAACAGAGCCTGAAGGCTTAACCCACTGAGCTACCCAGGCACCCCTATTTTCTTTTTTATGCCTCCACTCAATGATCATGCACATGATAAATACCACCGTGGACATGTATAAATACATACTTTGACTTTACAAATCCATATTAATTACGGCTCCTGCTATACAACCTAAACTGGTAATAACTGTTAGTGCTGTGTACTGAGGATAATTGAAAATTTCAAAAATTGCAACTCTGAATTTTCTGTTTCAAAGACTGTCCTTTTGTACCCTTAGAAAATAAAAGTTGCTTAAATTTCTCATACGTTTGAATTTCACAGGTTATATTTATAATGAGAAAATATTACACACAATATTCTTTGTAAACTCGAAAATGCCTGACAAACTTTAAAGCACCAAACAAATGTGATTTGGCAGTAAGCTCCTTATTTCCAAACAGAAAGTGAAGCTCATCAGAATTTTTTTTCCCCAAACAGTCCCACTTCTGGCCCAGAGAAACAACCTAAAACTAAAAGCTAAAAAACAACAGTTAATGAATGTGTTAATTGCTCACTGGCCAGTGTCATTGCTTGACTGAACTATTCCCAAATGGACACAGAATATAAATTTCTATTCTATGCAGATATTAAAATAGGGTCTGGCAAACACGAAAGATGAAGTGGCGGGGGCGGGGGGGGCGGAGAAAGGATGGCTTCAAATGTGTATTTTACAATAAATATACCATGTACTTCTGAGAATTTGCCTAAATCAATATTTTAAGTCATACTGTTGCCCAATTCTATTAACCAAATGTAAAGGGTTCACTGCAGGACAGGGCTAAAGCACTTTGCTAATTTATGTTTATTGATGAGGACTTGGCTGGAGGAGGACGATTCAGCTTTTACTTTGATAAAGAATGGGAGCTCTAGTACTTGGAACTGAATATTGCTGCGGTGCCACCGGGAAAAATCCAGTTAGAAGATCTTCCCTGTTTTTGCCTCCATCTAGGCTACAAATCCACGCCTCTATCCCCATCTCCTCTCCCAGTGGACATGACACATACAGTCCTACGGTTCTATTCATTGGGTTACTGGTGGGGAAGGGATCGGCCGAGAGTTTGGCTGATCCAACAGAACCAACTCTGGAAATGTATTGGAAGGCTGTGGGAACCTACTGGCTCCACCAGAGGCCACAGAACAAGCACGGAAGAGGACAGGAACCAAAGGGCTCTGTGGAGTGGGGAAGCAGACACGCTCGTGGCAGCAGGAACCCCACGGTTCCTGCTGCCGCGTGTTTTCATCACTTCCTCTTATACTCAAGGGTCACGTCCTGGAAGAGACTGTTCAGTGGGCCAAGGTCAGGTCACAGGACCACTCCCCAGCAGTGCAGGGGCAGGGAAAGGAAAGACATGGCCCCTTTCACTTCCCTAAAGAGAGATGTGTGGATTTATGTTCCCACTTAGGCATCACATAAACGGGGGAAAAGAAATTCTCAAAAAGGAAACCGGTATACTCTTGAAGAGGGGGAATGAATAGTCGGCAGCCAAAACTATATGAATATTTACTTACGTAAGTTTAGGAAGGGTGGATAATTAAGGATTGCAAACAAGTAATAAGGATTCTGGGGAAAGCAGCTATAGGAACGCTGAGCGTGGATTGGCTTCCGTGAACCTTAACGTACGGCAGATACGGGGCAATGATTTAGCTGCATTGCTTTTTTCTACCTACACGCAACTCCGTGCAACTCCGGCAATCAACACTATTGCTATTATTTCTGTTTTACCTCAAGATGAAAAACACTGAGGTTGATTAAGATAAAGCAGGATTTTTTTTTTTTACCCTCAGCCCTATTGACACTGGAGCCGGATAATCAATCACTGCAGGGGGATGTCCTGTGTGTTGTAGGATGTCCAACAGCGTTCCTGGCCTCTACACTCTAGGTGCTCCTAGCACCCTACCTCTCAGTTGTGACAATCGAAAACGTCCTCCGACATTGCCAAATATCCCCAGGGCGGGACAAAATTGCGCCCAGTTGAGAATCACCGAGATAAAGGCACCCCACAGAGGGGCTATTCCCAAACCCGTCTGAGACCAGAACCCTACCTACCAGCCGTGTTTGTGACACACACTCGAGTCTACAGAGCACTTTCGCGTGGATTTTTTCACTGGTGTCTGACAACACTCTTGCGGGGGAGGGAAGGCAAGTTGGGTTGTCTTCGTATTTCCTTTGAAAAACACGGAGCCTCACAGAGTCTGTCACTCGCCTAAGATCTCTCAGTCCTCAGTGTGTCGAGCCACCGCTCAAAAGCCTCTTTTTGGTCTGCTTAGCTTTTAGTTTGTTTGGGTTTTTTTGTCTTGTTTGCTTTTCGTTTGCTTCCAACCCAGTATTTTTTTCCACTCTGCCAGTTTTACTTGAACAATAGGATTAATGACAAGAATAAGTTTCTTGATCAAAGTGTTAGGCAGAAACAGAAATTCCCTTTGAATGGTTAGGTTTTACTAGTTTTAGTACTTTGAAAGAAGGAACGAGTCAAAAAGAATAAAGGAAGGAAAGGAAGGACGAAGGGAGGGAAGAAAGGAAAAATCACCAAACCACCTACCCCCCCATAGCCATTGCCAGTTGCTTTGCATCTGACAACTAAGAGCCCTTAGGGTTTCACCACAGAATGGCCCCATCCTTCCTCCAACATGCCGAGGCATTGTTTTATTTCTGACTCACAGGGAGGACTGACTCACAAATACCACTTTTACCACTTAGCCTTTCGTTGAAGGTCTCATGGCCAAGACCAGGTCAAATGTGAGGCAGCTTGAAGTAAGAGAGCAGATGAGTTCGGGGCCCAAGGCAGAATGGCTGCAGATGTTTGGGAAAGAAAGACTTTCACAGCTGGGATGTTCGTGACTTAAAAGCCAAACAAACCTCCTGGCTAATTAGAAACCAAGATAATGCCTAAAAGGAAAACAACAGGCCGTGGTTAACCACTAGAGCTCCCAGGCCTTGTCCCGACTGCTGGAAGTGGTGACCGGCAGCGATACCCGGGGAACCACTAACAATCCTCATCACCGGCCTCCCCGGCCGTGAGGGGCCATGTCAAGTCCGGGAGACACAGCAGCTACGCCCTCTCCCTGGTGAGGTGTGAGTGTTGGGTGGGAGCGAGGAGTGGCAGATGCGAGGACTCTTTCTTCCCGCCTCCCTTCCATCCTAACCCAGTGCCGTGGAGCAAAAGGTCTGGGAAATTAACAGACCATATGCAAGCCCCAGGCTCTGACTCTCAAGCTTCAATTCCTCTTGATCTCAGTTTCTTCGTCTGTAAGACTAGACAACTGTACTTGTTGCCCAGCGTTGTGAGGACTACAGAAAGCTGTGCATACAGGACACCTAGGAGAAAGAGTGGCATACAACAGGTGCTCAAGAAAGGCTATTAGCTCCTTTCCTTATAGGGTCCTTATAGAACACCAAAACCCAGGCTCTTCCCTCCACGTTGGCTTTGCCCTCTGCTCTCAGTCAGCACATACCGAAAGCCGTGACATGAGTGTAAATTCTGCTTCCCCACCCTGCTCGGCTCATCATGCCCCCAAACGCCCTCTCCTTTACCTTTGGGGATCTTTCCTTCCTTCCGTGAGCCATAGCCACTTCCGAGAATTCTTCAATGAAAGCTCTGACTTGGATAGAGTGGCACTAAATGCTATTCCAAGCAATTGCTTCCACAATGAGCTCCTGGCACAAAGCTGCATTTACTTAGTTCTTTTCCTACACAGAATAATTCCAGTACATACACTCCATGCCCTCCAAGGGTATTTTCTAACTGACATACATTCATGCTCATGCATAATACCTCTAAACTAGAGAGATAAAGATTTAGCAGCAAGTGAAAAGAAGTATATGGGGTAATATTTTTTTATTTTTTTAATTGCTTAGATTAAAAAAAAAAAAAAAAAAAAAAGATCCCAAGAGGTAAAATGGCAATTTCTTTAATCCAGGCTAATAGAATTCTTAACAGCAAAATCCTAAATAATTCCTGCAAATACTGAAATACCTAATTCACTATCCTTACCTTCGTCTCCAACAAATTAGATGGGCAGTCTCATTTTTCTCCAGTAAAGACTTCTGCTCTCAAGTTGGAAACTCAGAAACACATTCAAATTCAAGTGGGGGGGAAAAAAAAAAGGGAGAGACATTTGAAAGTGATTTCTAGAAGAAGTTGCTTTTCAAGCAAGAATCTAGACTCATGCTGAAGAAAGATGTGCCACGGAATTTGGACATCAGCAGTGAGATTTAGGAAGAAAGAACCCTCCCTGGAGAGTGAGAAATATTCTTCCATTTGGGATTTGCTTTTTGGCCTACACCAAGTTCCTGTGTGGTTTTAGTGAGGGATTTAGGGAAAGAAGAATGAGGAACGGGGATGGTCCAGGGCCCAAGGGGGTTTTGTCTCATTACGCGCCGCAAAACGGCTTTCTTCCTCAATAGGAACAAGTACGAAGAGCTTTCTGGCAGTCCTCTCAGTATCTCTGCTCCCTCTCTCTACGGTAAGAACATCCTTTACCTCCAGGAAGAGAGACGTGTCATTAGCCCCCTTGCAGCGAGGCATGGCCGTGTGACTTAGCTCTGGCCCGTGAGAAGTATCATGTGGCAGCCTCCGGGAACCTAACCAAGATGCAGTGAAGGCCCTCCTTTGTCATGTCTTGTCCATCCTATCACCGAAACACAGTACTCACCGCGGTGAGTGTGGGCCGTCCAAGGTGATGAGCACAGCCTGGCTCTGGACCCTGTGAGCATTGCAGCTGCCCTGAACCAACTACTTGTACTTTTCCAGGACACAGAAAGGAACTAACTTCTATCTTGTCCAGGCTGTTATTCTGGGTCTTCTCTCACTTCCGGCTGAATGCAAGCCTAGTTAGTAGAACAGCTGAGTGTAGGCCCTTAGGTTCACCCCGCCAGCCTATCGATTGCCTGTGGGTTCATCTGTGCCCTGGTTCAGCTCACACTTGGCAGGCCAGCCTGGGTATACAGGCGCCAGGTTTAACTTCTTCTCTAGTTAAATGCCAGAGTGTCAAACTACTGCCTAAAATGACGTCATAAAATAAAACCTATGTCTAAGTTGAGAGCCCTGCACACACACCCGTGTGTGCACCCACGTGTGTGTCATAATATATACACACTTTTCATTGAGATAGCAGCTGTATAGGTGGAAAGCCTTCTTTCCAGCACGCCACATCTGGGTAAACGCCAACAGCCAGTTAGTTGCCTTTTCACTTTGTCAAGGAGTAGAAAATGACTCATTGTATCTGCAACAGGTCTCAGTGCCCCCTGATTTATTTACCTATCTGCATTCAATTAGAAAAGTGCCGTTATTTTCTATTTATTTATAGACGTCATTTTGGTTATGCTGGTGCTTTGCTATATGTTGCTCGCTTCCCTTGAACAGAGGGGCGTGTTTACAAAGCCCTTACCCATAATTAGTGTCACTCAGCGGAACAAGGCACCTCTGTTTTGTACCTGCCACAGCTGTCATGCTCTCTTCAGAATGAATTGCACTGATGGACAACTTGAGTCACCCATTTCTTCAGAAAGTAGCATGAAAAGTGTTATTGCAGTTGGCCTGGTGCTCAGGGAAGCCATATCAGGTGTTATACTCTGGGACAGCCCAAGCTCAGAAAGAGCTTCCTCTATTACATTTCCAGTTAATTATTCCCGTACATTTCAAGAGCTCCGTGTCACAAAAACGTGGCACGTAGTCGATTCGGATTAGCTTTATCCTGTCAGGTGATGGCGGACCTCAGACGACACATTAATCAGTGGGTGCTGGCTTGGGTATGTTATACATGTGACTACCGTTGGCCATGTTTAAGTGGTGGGGGCAGGAGGCGGGGAAAGCATTTTTATGGGTACATATTTCATTAGAATTCCAATAAAAGTGCCGTGTCTGTTTGAGAACAATAGAACATGCCCCACTGCTGTGTTTAATTTTTCTTTAGGACACTTGCCTATTAACATAAATTGCTTGAAGGAAAAGCACGTTATAAGTAATATTTTTCTTCAAACACGAAGCCTTATCACAACTTCAAGGTCCTTTTGAAAAAAATTGTCATGATCCTACTACTACTTTTGGCGCCTCAGATCTAGTCACAGGCCAAATGGACTTCATTCCAATGTCATGTCAATGGTGGGCAGCAAGAAATGGAGCCATGGCGGAAGGAATTCACCAGTCCTTCTCGGTGCTGAACAGAGTAGGTACTGCATTGCACATACACATTTTATCCCAAATGGAACAGAAGCTTCACAGAGCTGTCTCCTCCAACCTGCCTGGGTAATGAGTGCACTATAGAAACTTCTCTTGCTTGAAGGATTCCAACAATGCATACGCAGTCAAAATGAAAGTGAAAATTGAAAATTTCTTGACCTGGATTAATGCATGCCACTTTTTTTTTTTTTAGTTTTTTTTAATGTTTGTTTATTTTTGAGACAGAGAGAGACAGAGCATGAATGGAGGGGGGTCAGAGAGAGAGGGAGACACAGAATCTGAAGCAGGCTCCAGGCTTTGAGCTGTCAGCACAGAGCCCAACGCGGGGCTCGCACTCACGGACCACGAGATCATGACCTGAGCCGAAGTCGGATGCTCAACTGACTGAGCCACCCAGGCGCCCCAATGCATGCCACTTTTCTAGAGATGCTTTCTCTTGTGGGTAACAGAAGAGGTCACCAACATTAAACCATACCAACTTAAATCAGAGGTATATTTATTATGTGCTGAACGATAACATCTGAAGTCAGGTCTTCAGGTCCGTTGGTTTGGAGAATTTGGCATATCATCAGGGATGCAGGCCCCTTCCATCCTTCTGCTCCTTGGAAGCATTCCTTCTCAGGTATGTATGCTACTGGAGGGTCAAAAGATGGCTCAGGCATCAGGTGACCTCCTAGGACATTTCTCCGATTATCCAGAAGTTAAGGGGCGCCTGACTGGCTCATTTGGAAGAGCGTGTAACTCTTGATCTCAGGGTCGTGAGTTTGAGCCTCAGGCTGCGTGTCGAGATTACTTAAATAAATAAAACTGAAAAAAAAAAGAAATTAGACTCTTTCCCAGAAACCCAGAACCAAACTGGGTTACATGACCACCCCATACGAACGGCTGGGAAAGCAACTATCTGAATTTTTCCATCTCTGAAGTGGGATCTAGACAAAGGAGAAAAGAATTGGAAGTGGTTGAGGTCTGCCACAGGGAAGCCCCAGGTAACGCCGCGAGGGGAACTCCTGGATACCCAGATAGTGGCCTTCCTCTCCCACTTAACTTGAACTTATAAACACAAGCTTAATACTGCAGAAATCCACTCTGTGCCATGCAGCAGAGAGAAATGGCTAAAATTTTATCCTGATCAAGTCCCTCTCCTCCTATAAATTCTTTTTTATTTAATTAAAAAGCATTTTTTAAATTTACTTATTTTATTTATTTTTGAGAGAGAGAGAGTGCCTGTGCACAAGCACACGGGTGAGGGGCAAAGAGACAGGGAGACGGAGGAAGCAGGCTCTGTGCCGAGAGTGGAGGGACCGACGCGGGGCTCAAACTCAAGAAACACAAGGTCATGACCTGAACTGAAGTAGGACGCTTAACCAACTAAGCCAGCCAGGTGCCCCTCTTCTAAAAATTCTTAATCATTCTCCACTGATCTCAGGACACAGTTCAAACTCCTTCATGTGCTTAATTGTCTTTAAGGCTTCACTTCTTTTTACCTCTAGAATCTTATCTCACAACCATACTACACTTCACACTTGATCCAGATTATCCTGAACTACTTTCAGTTTTCCAACTGCACCCCATTCTCCACTTTTTTTGGTGCTTCCTCTACTTGAAACACTTTATCCTACACACACACACACACACACACACACACACACACACACTTCTACCTGGCTAATCTTTCTTTTTAAATTAAGATATAACTGACATATAACATTATATTGGTTTCAGGTGCACAACATAAAATGATTTGATATGTGTATAGATTGCAAAAAACAAAATGATTTGATATGTGTATAGATTGCAAAATGACCACCACCTTAAGTCTAGCAAACATGCATCACCACACAAAGTTTTTTGTCTTGTAATGAGAACTTTTAAAATCTACTCTCGTGGCAACTTTTAAATGTACAATATAGTGACAATAAATAAATAAATAAATAATACAGTATTATTAACTATAGTCGCCAGGCTGTGCATTACATCCCCATGACATTTATTTTATATGGCTAATCTTTCTCATTCTTCAGATCTCAGTAGAGATAATATAACTCACTTCCTCTGCAAAGCTACCCCTCACTCTAAGACCAAGTTCATTGCCCCTCCCATTGACTCTCCTAGAATCCTGTACTTCCCTATCAGTGTGTGGGATCCAGGACAGGACCCTGGGGAGAAAAAAAAAAAAAGCACTTCTAATGGAAAGAATGAAGATGAGAAAAATCAAAACCAATTTTGGGGCATTTCTTTAATCTAAACGGACTCCAAGTCCCTGTTCAGAGTTAGGAAGATATCTGCCATGGCCAAACAGTTGAGTGCCGTGGATAAGAACATCTACTGTAAAGACCAACTGCCTCAGTTCAAACCCGAGCTTCACCACTTATTAGCAGAGAGATGCTAGGCACATTACTCAGCCTTTCTCACTTTCAGTTTCCCTATCTGTAAAATCTGTAAAGTGGAGATAATAATAGCATCTACCTATGTAGATATGACTGGTTGCCTACTCAACATCTATACCCCACCTACCAACGGTCTTCTACAAAAGACAGAAGAAGCTGGCTCTTAATAAAATGAGAAGCAAGTGAGTTCCCTCTACTCCCTCAGGGGGCTGACATGGACAATGCAACCCCAGAAATTGTGGCACCATCTTGGGACACTGAAGGGAGTCAACCCAAAGACAGAGTCCAACAGCCAAACAACAGGACAGAAAGAATCCAAGCTCTTAACAGGGCCAGGTGATAAATTCACCAATCTTGAAGCTGTCCTACTACCTACAGATCTTTTATTCCTGGAGACAATTCATTATCACTTAAGTCATTTCTAGTAGGTATTTTCCATACTCACAACTGACAAAAATCTTAGGTAACAATTCCCTCTGAAGACGGTGAGGATGAAAAGAAGTAATGCATATAAAGAGCTCAGTGCTGGACCTGACCCAGAGAAAATCCTTGGAACACGACATCAGTCATCAGTATCAACCAGGACACTCTTCTGTTCAATGAAGAGAAATTATTCCCAATGCCACTCAGGCGAGTATAGATAGTTGTAGAGGATAAACTCCTCAAAGGAAGGGACCCTGTCTGTCTAAAACTCATGAATTTCCATCATCACCCAGACCCATGCCAAAGACTCAATGAAGAATAATTTGAATAATTTTTTATTATAATATGGCAGTCTCAGCAGTCTTAGGACTATCAAATGATACCAGGATACTAAGCTTCAACTCATGCCTATTTGGGTTTTTTTTAATTTTAAAGAAACTAACATCAGACACTATAAAACATAATTGTAACTAGTTGCATGTGGTTACCATGAATGGCTCAGTTTTCTAAACTTTGATTTATTGGGGGGATGTTAATTTATATTTGTCCCTTTCACTCATCACTATCCTTTTATTACCCAACTTTATTACTGTGGACTATAAATTCCTCCATAGCATATGGACCACATAACTTTCTTGGATACCTAATTAACAAGGATTTTTTTTTCTAAACTGCAATTATAACAGAATATGGTACATTTAGCTTAATTTTCAATTTAATGCTTGAAGGTGCATAGGAAATTTAGCTCCGTGGCTCAGAGATGGGGAAAGCGGCCATGTATACACTCGATTCCAAAGAGTGGGTCTGGGAAGCAGATGTTCATAGAGCAAAAAAAGAGATGAGGATAATGAAAAAGTGTATATGAAATGATATCAATGATTAAAGGCCAGGATGTAGTTCATGCTCATTAATAGATGAGGAGAAAGGAATAGGAAAGGGAAATCTCACAGTTATCAAAGAACATAAAAGACACTCCGTTTCTGGTGCAGGCAACCTGCCTTCTTCCTGGCTCCTTCACAAACCTCTTTCTTCCTCTTTCATGCAGCCCAGCAGTGTGGACCTGTAACCACTGGATGTGTGTTCTGAATAGGAAATAATCCCTCTGAGTGGAAAAAGAAAACACAGAGCACATTGGAAAACCTAATATAATAACTGTATGGTCCGAAGAGTGTTCTTCTAGGAGATGTGTTTCATGAAAATATTCAGGAGGGTGGAAACTATTCCAGAAAATCGTATGTTATACAAAAAAAATCTCAAATGCCTTTTGCACTCATGCATAGATTTAGTTCCCACTTCTCCCTGCCACTCTAACCACTTATCACAGTCAGCTCTTAATTTGTTGGAGCAGGGATGTATAGAATCCACCTTTAGATTCCATTTATGAGTATCTTTGGAACGAATTTTACTTCTGTCAGTACATAAGGCTGCCTGATGGCAATGAAGGAAAAGCTCAAAATCCGGGGTACCCATTAGGATTCTTTTTGTCATAACAGACACAAAATTCAGCTCAAACTGATTCAAGCAAAAACGAGGAATGTCTTGGTTCATGTGATTGGAAAGTCCGGAGACATGCCAGACTTCAGGTGATGTTTGATCCAGCAGCTCAAACAGTATCACCAATACCTGGCTTCTCTCCATATCTCTGCTCTTCCTTCTGCAGTTTGGCTTTATCCTCAAGCTCTCCACAATGCCCTCTTCTCCCTGCCTCAACTCCGAAGCTGAGAACTCTCTCTGGGACCACAAAAACAAATGTCTGTCTCCATTCTCATGCTCAACCCATGCAATCTAGTAGACGCCATGGAAGAGAGGGAAAAAACAAAAAGATCTCTTTGCAGAAACCCTAGCAAAGGTTTTCTTCTCAGTGAACATTACTGAATGAATGGCCTCTCCCTGAACAAATATGTAGCCAGAGGAAACAAATAATAGTATTGGCTTAAGCAAATTATGACTCTCCCATGAAATTTTAAGGGAGTTAAATTCCACCCACATCGCATGAGAAAAATGGAGGAAGGGAGATTTCCCAAGGACTATAAACAAGAGGAGAAGCAACATGGGCTGAGCAGCAAGTAATAACACTGTCTCTACTCACATAGTTTACGCTCCACAAGTGGCCACTCGTCTCCATCTCAGAGATACCATGAAAGAGAACACTCTGGAGGGGGTCAGACGAGAAAACAATGAGCTATCTTTAAATAGATACAGATATACATATGGATACAGGCGCGGGTGGACATCTATTTCCTTAGGATACTCCTGAAGTTAACGTTCCCCTTTGTGACTCTGGAAGTCAGTACCTTGTCCTGCATCAACTAATGATGGCTGAATGCCTGTGTCCGCAGGGGAAATTCAAGGTGTTAACTTTCCTTTCTGACCGCCTCTGTATGACATCCAGGCTATTACCTAAGAGGACTTGACTAGAATAGACATCAGTAATCTCATTCAGTAATTCACCTGCAAATAAAACAAGAATTGATGACTTTTTGGTGGACATCACTGTAACTTCTCCCCGAAAGTCACAGCTATTTCTCCAGTGTTGAGCACACTGTGGGTCACAGAGTTGAAGGGGAATAAATATTTGAGCAAATATTCCTCTAATTGAATGAAGGATCGAATAGGGTACAAACACAGGCATCAAAGTAAAAAGAGACATGGTCATAAGCCCAAGCCATACCTCATCTCCTGGCATCCCTCCATCACTGGAACTAAGGTCTCTGATCAAGCAGATGACCATTCACACTGACATGGCCTTAAAATATTTAAGTCCCACTGGGCCCATTCTGGGCCTCCTTTCTCAGTTGGTTCATAGGGTGTAAGAACTTGGAGCAAAAGCAAAATTATAAAAGTTCACACCTCTCCTATTGGCCCTTTCTCCTAAAGTCAATGCCAAAGCTTACACCCCTCTTTCCTTTTTCCCACCACAAAAGGACACTGGATTGACTAGGGATGGGGAGACTTTGGATCAAAAAACTATCTGCAAAATCCATTACATTGTAAGTGTGGTTCCAACATGTGATTTGACTTGAAAATTAGAAAAAGCTAAGAATAAAAGCTCGTTTTCCCTACCTAAGCTGCTTCAGATGAAGGGCAGTATTTCCAAATATTGGAAATACTCATCGGCACTCTTTTACACGTATTTTCTTTTGACTTTACTTTTCAAACTATAACCACTGTCAGAACACTCTGCGGAGAGCTTGCACAAATTCAAAACTACCGAAAAATCAAACTGTTGCTCTCTGCCTAGCCATCGCTGACGTGCTATGGTCTGTCTTCACTTAAGGCAATCACTGCCACCCAGAGCCTGGAATTATGGAGCTGACGATAACCCGACAAGGTCCAGGACCACTGCGTTGGTAAGCCTGCACCCGGCAACATTTGTCTGTGGAATTCAGTTTCCTCCATCACTACAGCACTAATACTATCATTTAAGAAACAGGAACGAGAGCGAGGCCAAAGTCACGGTGGGTTATGCCATAAATAACCTCATGGTCAAAGTGATTTATGCAGCTGCCTGGTAAGCCAGGCCCGAGAGGCTGGCACAAACAGCCGCCCCATGTATGGCCCAGTTGGAGAGTGTTCTGTGCAAGGAATGTGGCGATTGGCACAACTTTGTCCTGTACCTGGACCAGCCTGAATTGCTGTCTCGTTGCCAGGAAACCCAGCAGACCTTTGGGAACCCATTAGGAAAAAGGCCATATATTTCATGTGACTCGTGAATGGAAAGATGCATGCTGTCCGCGAGCCATTTTTGCCGCCAGATTGGGCATAAGATAAGTGTTTGGGGATTCAGATTATACAGAAAAACCCTTTTTGTAGACTTAAGTAATAGCTAACAGTAATAACAGCTTCTGTGTTATTGACAGTCTACCGTGGGCCAGCTCACAGGCTGAGCATTTCAGATGTATTATCTCTGATTCTGACCACTACCAAGCCGAATGAGGGCATGTGTGTGTACTTGCCTGCACGGGCCCGATCATTTCACAAACAAGGAACCTGATGTTCAGAGAAGTTACGTGACTTGCTACAGGCTAGCAACGGGCCGGCAGCCCTCACATTTCTCCGAGTCCCACTGTCTCCTGCCATGCCCTGCTTCCATCCGTGTGCAGGAAGAAGCCAAACAAAGAACTGGTGATCCCACGCACACGAGACCTCTGGAGTGACCAGTGGGAGCGTTTGGATGAACGCACAGGGATGTGAGCACAGGACACAGCCTGTGCCCGACCCAGGGCAGCATTTCACCATGCTCACCTGAGAAGGCCCTCTTCCCACAGCTTCCCGGTGGAAGGAGCACCGAGTCCGGAACGAGGGTTTCAAACCAGGTGAACGTGGCTGCTTTGGAACACAACAGTCTCTCAAGGACACTGGTCCTCCCCAGCTCGGGAGGGAGGGCTCTGCTAACAAATGATTTGAATTACAGGGAATTTGAATGTGTTCTCTCCTCTTGGACAGAGTCAGTGCAATTATGAAATAGCCCTGTTCTGAAAGTATGTTGTCCAGATGCCGCTACAGCTGAGCCTTTTCATGAGCAGCAGACTCCTGACCCATTTCATGCGGAGGAGTCACACCCCCACACGAGAAGTGGACACCCATGATCTGTGCAAAGATTCCAAATCGAAACGAGCCATTGCCCACGAAAATTCAAGCTATCAAAACCTAGACTGTCTGGGTTGGGGACAGGGGCAGAGTTAATATTATTTAGAAAATAAAATAACAGCTGTTTAACGACATTTTAGGAATTAGAAAAATCTCACACTTTGCCAGGATGAGCCAAATGTTGTGACACATTAAATGCTGACATCGAAACATGGTCTAGGATGAGTTCCCCACTGCTTACTCACTTCATTTTATAAGTGGAAAGTTTTTTTGGTGTAAGAATTTTCTATTCTTGGACTCAAGCGAAACAATTTTTTCCCTCCTTCCTGTCCTCCGAGTGGGATTAAATCAAAGACCACTTTGAGCTGTGCAGAGAGAGGACAAGCATCTCTAAAAATAAATTAATGAATAAAAAATAATATATCCCCTGCCCTAGTCTTAAAACACAAAATGGCTAGAAATGCACACTGATAATCTCACAATAAAAGAATATTAACTTAGGCTTATGGAACAAAATTGCATCAATGCCTCAATAAACACTTTTTAAAATTAATATTGCATGTTTGCACATGATGAGTAGATTTGACTAAGCATTTTTAAGGTATTAAAGCCTCAGGGTCAGGATGTACAAGATTTGCTAGAATGACAGGAGAAATGTCCCACAGATATCCACAGGGGTCTTTTTATTTCCTTATCTCTGTTTCCTCAGCTTCTC
Organism: Panthera uncia; assembly: GCF_023721935.1. Lineage (NCBI taxonomy): Eukaryota > Metazoa > Chordata > Mammalia > Carnivora > Felidae > Panthera > Panthera uncia. Next base: position 115,265,449 of record NC_064816.1, on the reverse strand, counting down.
ATAGCCAGGTTCACTGATGCCCTAACCTAATTAGACTTAGTCACCATCGCCTCCCACCCCCACCCCTTCGCACCAGGGTCCAAAGCAATTGGGTTCAGAGAGGAGAAGTATGCGCACCGTCTTTCCTACTCCCTCCCTCCCTCACTCTCCTTCCCCTCCCATCAAGGTCCATCCAGTGGGACTGAATATAATATCAAGTCTTCCCTTTTATTTTGATCAAAGTTCTAATGTCCCAGTCCTATCATTCATGGCCATTGGGCACTCATGTTCTCCAAGTCATAACGCTGTGGTGGATATCGTGATGTGTTCCCCAGATCCCTTTTCAGGAGGGAAGGACTTCTTTCCCCAGCTGCTGGGAGCACAGCCAGAAGATGGCCCTCAGCTGTTAGCCATCTTTGAGACTTGCTTCCCTGAAAGAAAAATTCTGACCCAAAGCCATGCCTTCCTCCAGTCTCCAGTGCAGCCCAATCCAATGACTACTCAGTGCGGGGGGAGGGGACATAAAGGCCCCCCCCCCCAAGACACAGGCCTCTCCCTCCAGTTTAGGACAATTCTGCAGGGTTCTCTCAAGTTCCCAACGGGGTCAGCTAAGGCCTTTGTTGGGGAACCGCCTCAGCTAACTTCTCAGCTCAATCTCATTTGCCATCTCTTCCTTCCACAGATGTTGATCCCAAGAGCATTACCAAATAGATCTCTTACATACTGATTTGTATCTCAGGCTCGACTTCCTGGGGCACCCAACCTGTGACTTTCCCCTCTTTCTACGCTGTCCCTCTTCTGGTGATGTGGTGTCTGTATCTGAATCCTGAGCCTGAACAAAGACCCCCCCCCCACCCTTATTCCATCCCCACCACTTCCTTCCCCATCACTGCAGCTAGAGGGCTGGGTTCTGCTTGCAACACCTGGCTGAGATGGTCTGCCTCCTGCTGGACGTCAAGCCACACCACAGCCGCACTAGACCGTGGCTGGTAGCCGAGGGTCAGCGGTTCCCAACCTCCCAGGAGGGAATCCCTTCAGATCCCCAGTGGCCCCATGCTGAGCATCTGACAGGCTGAGACAAGATACTGCCACCTCATGCCCCCTGGAAGAGTGGGCCTGCTTCACCCACTGAGCTGAGCCTCTGCAATGAACAGGAGGCCCCCCAGCACCTCCCTGCGCAAAGGGCCCACCCTGCCCTAAAGGGTAAATTGGGACCAAGCCTACCCCCACCCCATACCTCTTGGCTCCCATCAGATCAAACTCTCTTATGCAACAAAGGTAATAGGTGGCTCAGTGGGATCTCAAAAACGACAACTGAAGCTCAGATATTATTGTTCTTCCTGTAAGCTGTGATGTCCAAGGCCTCACAGGGCAGAGGGAGAGACTGCAAATGCAGATGAGGTGACACTGAAAAGTAATAGGGAGCTCTTTTTTTTTTTTAATGTTTATTTTTCAGAGAGAGAGAGAGAGACACACACAGCACAAGGAGGAGAGGGGCAGAGAGAGAGGGAGACACAGAATCCGCAGCAGGCTCCAGGCTCTGAGCAGTCAGCACAGAACCCGACGTGCGGCTCGAACTCCCGAATCGCGAGATCGTGACCTGAGCTGAAGTCGGACGCTTCCCCAACTGAGCCACCCAGGCGCCCCAAGGAGCTCTTTTTTTGGCCCTTGTAACTTTATAGGAGTTTCAAGCTCAGTAAATCTTAAATTTTGTGACCTCTTTGCCATTTTAACTCAGCAACCACAATGCTGCGGTATACGGAACATGGCAGCTGCAAGCATTTGCTCAGTTAGTTTGAGTTACCGAATGTCTACAACTCTCCTTTCTTTTCCTAAGTGTTCGGTAATTCAGACTTTGCACTTCTACTTACACCATTACTGATTAGTCTGAATCAATGAGGTTTACATCTTATATAGTCACTTTCTTAGCCATTCCCAGCTCATGACGAGAAGGGGCCTATGTACCTCTTCTGTCTTCTTACTCACCGCCCGTCCCCCCCCCCCCAACAACCCGTCCCTCCACGCTATGGCAGAGTATGATAGCCACATGCAGGCAGAAAATAAGTGATTAGAATGGTGCTAATAAATCTATTCTTACATACTTGAGGTCTTAACATTTAAAGACTGTGGAATCCGTGAAATCTCAGTTAAGCAAACACGAAGACAGCCGGGGAAAAAAGAATGCGGTGGAGGGAGCAGAGAATGGCCGGTCTTCCCGCCAGGGGTGGGGCAGAGTCCAATATCTGCTTCCGATACCACATTCCTTCTTCAAGGCTGTCCTGGTGCACTAACGTGAAACTATTCTCCGTGTCTGTGAACAATTCCGTCTTCCAGCCACATTTACTATGAGGAGACTCTGGTTTCCAAATGGCCTCTCCAGCCCTTTCCCCTACTCAAATCACACCGGTCCATCAACACCAACTCGAAGTCCCACCTCACGCATACAGTTGTCCCGGTTCCTGACTTTCAAGAAAGGTGGAAAGGTGGACATAATCCAATGAACTTGGTGTCAATCCCTTGGGAATTCCAGAATGGCCTGCTGAAGAGCTAATTGGTGAGCAAGGGCAAGAGAAAGTGCTGGTGGCTGAGAGGTTATGTGGATGCACCATATACAAGTTATTATATTCTTGGGGACAATTCGATTTAAAGCAACTGTTTACTGGGTACCTCCTATGGTACACGTCAGGCACTGTACCAAGTATGAAGGGGATTCAAGACAAAGTAAGGTGCGAGCGCTGTCCTAAATGGGCCAAGACAAAAGCCAGTACAATCTGATGAAGGCGCTGTATTGGAGGTGAATGATGGAAGACAAGATGTCCATTAGAAGTCTCATATCAACCAGGAGGGAAGCACCGTGAGGTGACAGAGTTCCATTTCCCACCTTGTCCTAGTCAACACTGCAATCCTTTACACAGAAGAAAAAATAAAGCATCTGCTTCTTGGGTCTTAATGACTGGCCTGCCAGAGCACAAAGTATAATTCCAAAATTATCTCAGTGGGTTGAAAAGATAGGAGAAAATGCATTTTCCCCCACATGAAGCAAGGGTAAATGTAAAATCTTCCCAGTTTAAGCCAAAGGAAAACCAATAGTGTAAGAAAAAAAAAAATGTTTAGGATACAGAGTTCAATTTAAAAGCAGAAACAAGACTGTACCTAAATTATGATTACAATTGTATAAAAAACTCCCACATGAATGATGTTAAAAGAAATGTAAACAATAGCTCAAACACAGTTTGAAGCAGCACTCCACTTAATAACCATTCAGGTTAGAAGAACAAATTTTAGTTAATCACAGGGTCAAAAGAAGATAGCTGTCTGCCATCAAAAGAAGATAGTAACTATTTCACAAAGCTAATGAAGTCGTCTGCCACGTTAAAGTAAGTGTCGCGTTTGAGTCGGAAGAAGCAGTAATAGCTCCACGATACTGGCATGGCCAGATTTACAGGATCTTATACTGAAATGGCCATTCGCTTTTAAGAGGGATATTAGCATCCATCAATAGGAGATCGGTTAAATAAATTATGATAATCCACACAATGGAGACCAGGTAGCCATTAAAACGACGATGTGCAGCTACTTTCATTGAAAAGAAGAGATGTCCATGGCACGTTTTTGAATGAGGGGAAGAAACAAGCAAGTTGCAGAATAGCCTATATAATATTAACCAGTTTATACAAGGTTACGCTTGTCTCTACTTTGTAACATTTTTACATTTTTAAAATGCATGTTTCTAAACATGAAGGTATAAGATATGGGACTGTTTATCCTGCACAGGTGAAGATTGCTGGAGAGCAGAGAGAAGGGTCATAGCTGTCAGGTAAGTCCATCTAGCACAGGAGGCTGTAACAATGTCACTTCCCACTCGCTGCTCATACTGTGTGGATGTAAACTGAACACCTGCTGTATGTCACTCATCAGGCTTCCCACTAGGAACATATAGATGAACAAGATACTGTGCCTTTAGGAGGCCACAGGAGAGTGGAGGAGAGATGGGGCATTTGTTTCCTGTGGCTGTTGTAACAAATCGGAGGCTTCAAATTACAAAAATTTACTCCCTCACAGTTCTGAAACCCAGAAGTCTGAAGGCAAGATTTCAGCCAGCCCACACTCCCTGCAGAGGCTCGAGGGGAAGACCCCATCCAGCTTCTGGTGGCCGCCGTTACTCCTCGGCTTGTGGCCGCGTCACTGAAATCTCTGTCTCCATGTCACATGGCCTTCTCCTCTGTGTCTGTTTCAAATCCCCCTGACCTTTCCCATAGAAGGACACCTGTCATTAGATTTAAGGCCCATCTGAATAATCCAGGATGATCTCTTGACTTAATTACATCTGCAGAGATTCTTTTTTCCTTTTTTTTTAACTTTTTAAAAAATTTTTTTATATATGAAATTTACTGTGAGATTCTTTTTTCCAAACAAGGTTACATTTATAGGTTCCCGGTAGACATATCTTGGGGTATGGGGATATCATTCAATCCACTATAAATGACTGGAAGCAAAAGAGAGCAGAGAATAAGGGTAGAGGAGAGGATACTGTGGTGTATACATCAGGATTTAGCTATTTGCTCACGTGTCTATCATTCCCACTAGACCGAATTCTCAGTAGGGATGCTATCCCCTCAAAGAGTGGAAATTGGTTCTTCTAAAGCAAAACACCGAAAAACAAACAAAAAACCCACAACAAACCACCACAACAACAACAAACATATTCTTTATTATAAAGGCATAGATACACATATAGTATACAAATATATACAGTATATCTGTGGTATTAAAATTTCATCAAGTAGGGGCATTTAGGGGGAAAATGCCTTAAAGTTCCCCTTGAGGGAATAATAATGAAAATAAGGTTAAGGAACACTGAAGTAGGCCAGGACCTCCACAAAACCAAAGACCATCTCATAGTCATCCATGTGTAAGCAAAGTGCTCAGTAACTGTGAATTCATTAGTTTAAGTGATGGATGAAGCTTCAGGGAGACCAATTTGGCCTAAGGAGGAGTTCTACAAACAGAGCTGATAGTGAATTGTACCTGCCCCCACAAGGTAGTAAGCACCCTGTCCTTGGAAGTATTCAAGCAGAGGCTAAATGAGGGTTTCCATTTGAAAAATGTCAGGACTAGTACAGAAATATTTGTTAAGCTTCATCAGCCCATGACACATGAATGTCACAATACCATGAATCCCGTTGGGTATTTGTTCAGCTGCTTTGGCTTTCAGACAAACCGAGTCCAATTATTGCAAGTCTGAATGTCTAGGACCATACGTAAGCCCTAACCATGACTTTAGACTTTCTACCAAGATGGAAAAACAACACCCTATTGAAACTGTTGCTTTCAACCTGCTTTCAGCTAGGACACCTAGCCCAGCATCTGGGATTGCTTTCTTTTTGCTTCGGCTATTCTGTTTTGCGAAGATACTACAAATTAAACGAATTAGCAAGGAGTGAGATTCTGAGATAAGGCACGCTATTACTTTCAATCTGTCATTGACTGTATTTCCCTTTTGGCTTAGCTGCAAAGCACCAGATGATTCAATGACACGAAGGAGAAAGGATCCCACTCCTAAAGCAAATTAACTGTGGGAAACAAAGGCAAGGCTCTGCCTCTAGCACTTGCTAAAGGCCTGGATTTTTTTAAAACTTAAGGCTTATATTTACGCAAGGGGATGGTTTAACCCTCCTCTCAATTATCCAGAAATTGGGTAAGCTAATTGATCAAAGAGTCGATAAATCTGAGTCACTTCGAGCAGCTGGTGTTTCACAGCCCGATGTGTGGGATACCAAGGAAACCTTCAAAACAGGAAATATCAGACTCAACTCCAGAGAGTGGAGCTGTGGTGAATTTGTACTTTTCGGGTTTGCACAATGATTTGCAGATGTCTTCGGAAACCTGTGGCCAAGGGAGGGCGACTTGGGCCACGCTTGCCCTTCACTGGACCTAACCTTCCAGGCACCGGGCAGGAGGGGCCCCTGGAGCTGCGTAGCCACTGCCCGAGCGGATGAACTGGGGGGAAAGGTGTTTCAAATTATTCCTTCCTTAAGCGAAAACAGCTCCACGAAGCCATCGGTTTAAAAACTACTTAAGCATCTGCTCTTACTGGCTTGGCTTTCTTCTCCGACCACAGCCACATGGGATGGCACAGCCAGAGCTGGGGAGTCTCCTCCTGCCTTAGCATGAGGTGAATTTATACCCCTCAGCCCTGTTACCCCCTTAAGATGCCAGGGGCATAAATCGTCTCATTAGGTGAGGAGAACTGCAGCTTGATCACTGACAGAGAGCTGTACCCTTTCATGGCTAAAAGCTAACACAAAATTTCTCACTCTGGGAAACTTCTTTCCAGTGGGGTCCAGACGGGGCGGGGGGGGGGGGGGCAGGGGGGGTTGGCTTTAAAA